>NC_056745.1:1206201058-1206446058 GCF_019279795.1 Protopterus annectens | reverse complement strand
TGGATAACATTCTGGCTTCATAGAAAGATAGGTTCCTGGTTTCTAACATATATAGATCCCTTTGCAGTTTTAAAAGTTCTGCTTCTGTTTGGTTCTTAGGGTTATTTATTAGTTCTTTTTCCAAGATGCTCTATTTTCCCTTTCAGTATATGCTCTTCTTTCAGTTGTATTTTTTTATAGTATGCTGCTTTTTTGATAAACAATCCTCTGATATGTGCTTTGGTTGCAGCCCATTCTATGTCAGTTGGTACTTGGGAGTTAGTGATATTTGTAAGAGCTATTTTTAGTATTGCTTCTGTGTCTTTTATTACATCCATTTTGGAAAGTAAATTAGGGTTTAATGACCAATTATGACCCCTGTTCTCTAAATATATCTTTTTGTCCCAGTTAATGTTCAGTGTGATTTTGGAGTGATCTGAAAAGAACCTGGTATGTATAGTTATTGTTGGGTCCATGTTAATGAATATGTCAGAGATTAAGAAGAAGTCTATCCTTGACCACATTTTGTGGCATTGAGAATAGAATGTGAATTTCCCTGTTTTATCTGCACTGTTCCCATGTTTAAAAGGGTCATATAGTTTGCAATCTTGTTTGAGTTCATTAAGGGCTAATGTGGCTTGTTTATTATGTGATTTGGTCAGATTAGATTTATCCTTTTTCTGTGTTTTGATATGTATTCCAGTCACCTCCAATCACTAGGTAGTGATCTTTAAATTGGTTTAAGGTTGGGTATAATGACATAAAAAAGTGTTGTTGGTTATTACAGGGTGCGTAAACATTAAGTACCATTATAGGTTTTGGTATTGTAGGACTATTAAATGTTACATAGCACCATCTTCCCTCCTTGTCAGCTTTGGTTTTCAGTATTTTTTCCTTAAATCGGTTTTTAATTATTATGGCAGCCCCAGCACTGTTTGTTTTCCCCTCTGAAGCTATGATTTGACTTATCCATTTCTTTCTGCTAATTTCTGCCCATTGATCTGCAGTCAAGTGCGTTTCTTGTATTAGTATGAGGTTGGCTGTGGTTTTTAATGTAAGGTGTAAGAATAGTTTTCTTTTCTTCTTGTTTTGGAGCCCTTTAACATTCCATGATTCTATTTCCCACATTTATTTATTAGGTGTATTCCTAAGATATGCCATATATATTAGTTTTGTTTTGTTAGTTTTGTATGTGTTACTGTGTGATGGTTTAGGAAAGCATCTATTTATCTCCGTCCCTACACTGTGCCTAACCACTATATCCCTGGACCAGGAATAATCGGGGGGGGGAGGATGAAGGTTCATTATATGGTTTACCTTTACGTCTAATCTTGGAATGTGTTTTCTTTTTAGATATAGATTTACTCCATAGTATCCCCCTGTGTTACTATAAACAATGCGGACAAAGCTGAACAAACTAGTTCCCTCAACAAACACTGCTACTTAATATCCCTAGCCTCTTCCAACATATTATTTATACAGTGATGGTATTGCATTTAAGATACAGCATGTATTGTTTTTGTCTTGTGACTAATTCTTTCTAATAGTATTTTTAAAACAGCATATTAATATACATTCCTCAGTAAATTATAGCAATATGTGTACCATAGTAATATTGTTAAACAATCAATCTTGTCATTTTTACATTTTTCTCTCATTTGACTTCTTTTTCCTCACCTTTACTTATTCAGGTTTCGGCCTTCTTTGGTGCCTATAGTGATGTTTTTCCACATCAATCTGTGTGGGTTATAAAATATATACTTGGCACCTATTTAACAGAAGTAGGAAGTATAGAGAGACAAAAAAAAGAAAACAGCTTAGCCAAACAGTCCTTCTGCTATAGTTGACATATTAAGGCTATATTTACATTATCCCAGGATTGTTAGGTTATTTTACTAATTTCCTGAGATTACTTCTCTCCAGGATCTTTTAACACATTTCTAGTATTTACATAAAACATTTAACAATTTTTTTCCCAATATTAATCTATGAGCTAGCATAATTCTGACAGTTTATTTCTTGCCTATTATTTAAGGCTGGAGTTTCATTCACCTACACAGTACTGGTGTACTGTTTTAGTGAATGGTTCAGTTCAACAGTACCTTATTTCTTCAAGGTTTTGCTTGCAGGTTGGTTGACATCTATGGTGCAGCTTTCTTCTTTTAGCTGAAATCCATTTTGTCTGACTGTTCTTAATGAAGCCATCAAAAGTCTAGGGGGACTGAATTTGCAAGCCAATATCCGAGATGGGAACTTCCTTCCTATATTCGTGCATTGGAAACAGCAGTTCATTTTTGGTTCCCACCCAGGCTGTACTTTCCTTTCCTGTGTTCCTCATGGCTCACATCAATGACCCAAGGGCCTAGACAGCAAGGGGAAGATTTCAGAGTTGGATCCCAGCTAGAGTGCTCATGAATGGGGTCGTTTTTTCATCCAAGGGACCTTTATCTTTTTTTTGTGGATTTATTTCACTTCTGAAGGTGGAATTTGCTTGAAAACAGCCAGGAATGTCTCTTTTGCCTCTTTGGGGTTAGCAACCATGTATTTAACCTCTTTGATGTAAAAGATTAACTGATTTGGATATTTCATCTGGAATTTGATTTTTTTTCTATTAGGAACCTGCAGTATGGAGATAGTAGTTGTCTTGCTTGTCTTATTTATATTGGGAGGTCTTGAGAAAAGGAGATTTTATTATTATTCCAGGTGAGTGTGCCTTTTTTCTTTGCTGCCAGTATGATTTTATTTACATCTTGGTAGTTTAATATTTTAATATAGACAGGTCTTGGTTTCAGTGATAGATTCATAGGTTCATAGGTTTATACTAGGCTATCTGCCCTAAGGCATTTATAAGCCTAGCCCAAATTATTGTGGCTTACGCCACCCCTTATATGAAAAAATACTGTGCCCATTAGTTTGTTGTGCCTCTGTCCAGCAGTGACACAGAGATGATTCCTGGGGTAAACCTACGATCTCCCATCCACAGGTCTAGATTTCTCTTGAACAGAGTCAGCGAGGTGCTCTGCCTCACATGGACTGGGATTTTATTCCACAGCATAGGGAGTCTCTGAGTGATAAATCTATCCCTCCAGCACGTCCTATTTATATCCGTGCTAAGGTTTAAGTCGCTTGCTCTAGTGGTTTTGGTGGATTTGGATTTTTGAGGTGGAGCATGTCCATTAATTCGGGTTGGACATGGCCTTGTATGTCAGGCACATGTCACCTCTGAGCAGACGGTATGCGACTGAATAGAGCTGGAGTTTCTTCAATCTGGCAGCATATGACAGATTTTGGAGTCCTTTATCCTTTTGGTGAGGAACTTTTGGGGTCTCTCCAATTGCTGCAGATGTCGGGTGAGATACATCCCGAATGGGGCATTGTACTCGATCATTGGTCTGATAAGTGAAGAGTACAGGGAACAATGACCTCACTAGATCTGGATGTGAATCCCTTCATGATCAGGTGGGCAATGTAGAAGGTCTTTCTAACCACTTTAGCAATGTGAGTGTCAAAAGAAAGGCCACTGTCAACCTGGGTCCCCAGGTCCCTGATAACCTCTTCTGTGCTTAGTGGATTGCCACCTATATGGTAGCTTGGGGTTACCTTGTTTTTCCCGAAGGGTATGACTATACATTTTTGGCGTTAACTTCAGGCCATGGCTCTGGCACCAGCTATCTGTTTCCGTGAGTCCCTTCTGAAGGATATCCGTGTCCGATGCACTTTCCACTATGGCGCCCAGTTTGCAGTCGTCTGCAAACTTTGTCAGCCAAAGTCCTCCCCTGTTGGCCTGTACTTCTGAGAAGTAGATGCCAAACAATACGGGCCAAGGACCGAGCCCTGTGGGACACCACTTGTGACCGGCTTGGAGTCTGACACAGCGCCAGCAACTCTAACCCTGTGGGTTCTGTCCTTAAGCCAGTTTGCAACCCATCTTGTGACATATGGGTTTACATTTAAGCTGGTAAGTTTTTCTACAATACCCGAGTGGGGTATTGTGTCGAAAGCCTTTGCAAGGTCAAGGTAGGCTGTATGGACTGCCTTTCCCTCATCAATGGCCTTGGTGACTGTTTCGAAGAAGTCAACCAAGTTCAAAAGGCATGATCTTCCCTTGACAAAGCCAAACTGGGTCGGGTCCAATGTCTGCAAGTCCCCTATATCTTTGTTTATGAGCTCCATTATGATCCTCTCCATAGCTTTGCAGACTAGACTTGTTAAGCTTATGGGGCGGTAATTACCAGGGTCCGTAGAGGTTCCGCCTTTGTGGAGTGGGACCACAGTTGCCGTACGCCACTCCTTGGGCACGTATCCTGTGGTAAGGCTGAGATTAAACAGCTGCCTTATGTGCGGGTTTAATTCCTCATTTAGCTCGTGTAGTACACAGCCGGGGACACCATCCGGTCCCATTGATGCTGTGTTTTTAGCTTTAGACGATGTTTGCATTTCCCTCAGGGCTCTGTGGGCTCTCTCTCTATTGTTATTTGCTGCATTTCTTCAGATTCCTCTAGGAGGGAATTTATTATTTGTTTGATTGTTGGTATTAGATTGTTGTGAAGTACAGTTTCAGGTATTCCTCTGATGACGATATTGTTCCTTTGAGATCTTGCTTCCAGGTCTGTTAATTTTGCTTGTATGTTTTGTATTTCTTTGTCATGGGCATCAGTTTTTTGAGAAATAGAGTCTATTTTTATTTCATTATCTCTTATTTTGGACTCAGATTTTTCCATTCTGGATATTATTTGGCTGAATGAGTCACCAAAGGTTTGAAATTGTAATGATAAGTCCTTTAATGCTTGCTGGATAGGTAATAAGGCAGATTTTATGTCTTCCAGATTAGCTGGCTGGTCTGTCTTGGATTTATTTGTATTTTTAGAGTTGTCAGTTTGTTTAGTTGTCTTTTGTCTTTTTGAAGTTGTGTCTTTCTCAGGTGAGGCTAGTACTGACAATTTGGTCTTAGTTGTTGTTGTTTCCATATTCTTTTCCTCTTTTGACATCTTGCTGTATAGTGTTTTACCAATCTTGCAGTCAGATGCAGGGCCTTAGTAGCACATTGCTTAAGCTGTTATTCAGAAATCTTAGTTAATCCTGCTGTTTCTGAGCTGAATCTGTCACTTTTTCTTCCTCTTTTGTTTGCTGGATGATATTAGCAGTAAATATCTACAGTTATTTCTGTATTATTAAGTCTGCGTTGCCTTCTGGGTTTGTTTTAATCCGGGGTATATCAAGACCTAGGTGATAGCAGTGCTCACAGAACAGCGGCCATTTTGAACTCTCTAACAGGGCAGAATTTAAGTTTCATCAGTTAGATGTCCACCGACTATTGCGTTTCTATTTGCGTAGAACAAAAGATGTTAGGAAATCTGATCAACTCTTTGTCTCATTTTCAGACAATAGACTCGGGGCTCCAGTTTCTAAAGTAACTCTGTCCAGATGGATTTCTAGTTGCATTTCCTTCATTTATACTTCAAATGGCAAGGAATTACCTTTTAAAGTGAAGGGTCATTCTACACGATTGGTGTATACCTCTACTGCCCTTCAGGCTAGGATGTCTATGAATGATATTTGTGCTGCAGCCACTTGGGCATCTCCTCACACCTTTATTAGTCACTGCAAATTGGATCTGATGTCTAGAGGCAGATCTTCCTTTGGTTCCACAGTGCTCAGGAGTATTTTCCAGTGAGCCACCCAAGATTTAGGTGCTAGGGACGCTGTCCCACGGATAAGAATGTAGGAGAGACTGGACTACATAACTCAAGAAGTTATGTACTCATCATAACGTTTGATGTATGTAGTCCATCTCGCCTCACATTCTTACTAACCCACCCACCTACCCCCTCCTGGAGAGGTTGTGTCTCTGTTTTCAGCACTCCTTTTTGATGTGTTGAGTTGGTTCTTCCTCTCAGCGTGTTGGTGTGTGTGTGTATGTGAGCTTGCAGCAAACAAGATCTGGGCATAGGCACGTTGCAGCATGGGATACCTCTTAGCCACGAGCCAGTTGAAGACTTCGCGCTAGAGTATGGCCGAGTCGGAGTCGAGGTTCGGCTCCGAACCCACGGGTAAGAATGTGAGGCGAGATGGACTACATACAGCGAACGTTATGGTGAGTACATAACTTCTTGTTTTTTTCAGGGTTTTGATTCTTCTTATTTATTGCTTTCTGGTAAAGGAAAGGGGGATACCTCTTTTTCCTGAAGGGATTCAAGACTCTGAATCTAGCTAAGGTTAAGGAACAGATATAGGTTTTCACGTCAGTTTTCTGATTCAGACTTAACAGCAGAGCTCAGTTTCTGATTTTCGCCTTGGAGGTTCTCTTTCTTTGAGCCTGTTTCCAGAATGTATCATTGTTTTCAGTGGGAGTAAACTAAGATTTCTCAGTCCCTAAGAAATTTTTATGAGCTGTTACTGTAGTAATTTATTGAACTTTCACCAATTCCTCCATTTCTGCCAGTTTTGCAGGATGTCTGTCTCTGCCTGTAATTTTCCTGATAGCCAGCTTGCTGCCCCTAAAAGTCAGGTAAAATATGTAAAGTTCTTTAATCTTTTTGCATTTTATACTGTTACCAAAACTGACCCAGCAGATTTTGCTTCAGTTAATTCTACTCCTGTTAAACATTTAGTTAATTCCTATCCTACTGTTTCTGTTATGAATGGGAATATTATTTATGGGTACAGGAAGATACTGTATGTTTGTGCAACTTTGATGTTAAAACATTTAAATTGTCAGACTCCCATGTTAATGTTTTTTGTAACTAATTGTGAAAGTCTGAGAACTGTTTGGTCTGCAGTTTCCTTTTGTGAAGAGAAGCTGTTTTAAATGGTTTAGTTTCTTCTATTGTACTAGTCACTGCTCTCTTTTTACAGTGTGTTTGTATGATTCAGTTGATTTCTTCCAGGACTATGGCAGCTGATACTGTTTTCAGGAGATTTGCCTGTGTACATTCTCAAAAACCTCCCAAGAAGATGCGAAAAATTAGATTTTATTTATGGCTTTGGATAGGGATTCACTTCTTGGTTCCTTTGTTGCAGAGGTGATCAAAAAGTGTGATGAAAGGGGTACGTTAAATCAGGAAATCGGTAAGATTATTCTGCCCTCCCTTTTTAAATTTTCTAAGTGAATTTCAAATGTCAACGGTGTTCTAAAAATCCAGGAACCTCCAAACCAGTGGCAGTCTAACTACACAGTTTTGACTATTTGAGGGACCTTATTCCATCCTCTCATCCTGGCAGTCCTTTTTCCCTTTCAGAAAGTCTGAGTCTCAATTTTTCTGTTTGACAACAAGTAGTTTCTGATGAGTTCTGAAGATCGTTTATCATGCTTATAGTTGGCAGTGAGAGGATATTCCTACTTGCCAGGGGTTTATTCCACTTTCAGCAGACCAGATTCTTTTATTTCCACTTCTCTTTTGTTACAAGCTATTCAGTAACAAAGTCCTTCCTAACTTGGGACAGTTTTTACTTAAGGATGTTTTTAGTGTCAAAGAAAGAAGATGCTTGGACACCAGTTCTGGATCTTTCATGGTTAGTCTTGTTTGTGTACCAAACTACAAAACTATGTCACTTCACAGTCTGTTACCTCTTCTTCCTCATTCAAATTTTATGGTAACAGTAAATTTAAAAGATGCTTATCACATTCATTTTCATCCAGACTTCTGACATTTCTTAAGATTTTCTTTGTCTGGATCACATTATCAGATGTTCATCGTGTTTCACTGTTGCAGTCATTACACTTGGGTTATCCTGCTGGCAGGCTACCCGCAGTCGGCCTGAATTCCAAAGTCCTGGTCTGGCATCGGTTGTTGTCGCCTCTTCCCTGACGTCAGTGCGCCAGGGGTATAAAAGATGCAGCCAACACCATTTTCTTCAGTCTTTCTTGCTGCGCGGTGCCCGAAGCAAAAGCAGTTCGCAAGTGCCGGTCGGCCGACTCCTGAGATTTTCAAAACTAAATTTCAGATCCGAAGTCTTCATTAAAGCTAAGTACCCCGTTGGGGAAACTTTTTTCTTGCTCCAGACCGATGTCAGAAAAAGTTAACAATTGTATTTCTTGTGGGAAGCAAATACCTCATAAGGATTTTCATTCTTACTGTATTCCTTGCCTAGGCCCTGACCACGACGTTGCTAGCTGTCGGTTTTGTGCTAGATTTAACCAATGCACTATTAAGCGTCTGTACAATTTTGCTTTTCATTACTTTGGCCAAAGATTTAATTATATAATGCCGTCGGAACAGCCGACGACCGGAGTTTATAAAAAGAGCAAGGAAAAGGACAGACATCCGAGGTCCAAAACCGACAACGAGGCCTCTGCTAGGCCAGTCGCCGGTTCGCCAATTCTCAGTGAGACGCTTTCTCAGCCCCTGACGCCCGCTACCTCAGAGCCATAGGCCGCTTCCATCTCCCACGTGGAGCCGACTTGGCCTCTGGATACTCAAGGTATTGGACACTCGGAAACTATTCCCTCAGATGGGTCCAGAGCCGCTGAGCAGGCATCGGCATCTGAGGGAGTTTTCAAACCTACACAGTTATATGTCAAGCCAACCTCAGCTTCAAAGGCAAAGACTAAAACAGCTCTAAAGACAAAGAAACAAGTACAGCATTCTCCTGGACAGACTTCCATGCCTAAGAAACAGATGCTTAAAATGGCCGAAGACCTAATTACTTTGATCAGGGGTTCCCATCCCTCTCCTGATAAGAGGCCTAGGCAAGACACAGAATATGACTCTTCTGATCAGGTTTCCATTTCCTCTGACTCCTCTTCTGAACAGGGATACTCTCTTCCTCCCTATGAGGATTCTGATGCTGAAGAATCTATTCTTTCAGCCTCTCCTCCTGAGGATTATTCTTTTGGGGAAACCCTGCATACCATGAGGGAGCATTTTCACTGGGAGAGCCAAGATTACTCAGAATCTAAGAAAAGGCTCTGAGATTTTCTTTTACTACCTCAGCACAGACCTCTTGCTATTCCACCTGTTCTAGACATTGTAGATGATGTATTTTCAGAGTCTGGCCTGTCTCCTGACTCTTTACCCCCTGCACCTGTTAAGCCAGACAGATACTACAGGGTTCCAGACTCTCATACATTTCTATATAAAAACCCTGCAGCTGACCCAGAAACTATTTCTCAGGGTCCCAAAGGGGTCAAGGCTTCCACTGCAAAAAACCCTTTCCCCTCTGATAGGGATTCTAGGGCACTGGACAGATGGGGGAAAAAGTTTACAGTTCTGCTACCTTGGCTATAAGGGCTTTAAATTGTCAGTTTCATATGCTTAAATATCAGCAGTACTTAATGTCACTGCTAAAACAGAAAATGTTGACAAATTCTGAATGTTCTGATAACAAGGAAATGCAGGATTTATTGCATGCAGCTGAACAAGTAGGAAAGCATACTTTGCAATGTGGTTTTGATTCTCTGGAGGCCTCTTGCAGGGCCGCTGTTACGGGTTCTGTCATTAGAAGGCATGCTTGGTTAAAGGAACAGAATCTGCCTGATCATGTTATAGCAAAATTATTGGATGCTCCATTACAGCATGATACTTTGTTTGGTGTTAAGGCAGAAGAGGTGTTGACGAAAATGGAGGATAAAGCGAAATCTATGCAGACAGTTAAGGATTTCCTACAGGTACAGCCACCCTGATTTAGTAGGAACTGGCCTTCTAAGAATTGGTCCTTTCCAGTGTCAGACTGGCCACAGAGAGGCAGATACAGATGCCCTTGAGGCAGATCCCAGCCCCAAGCCTCATACAGGCCTAAACAATGCGGTGCTTCTACCTCCAAAAGCGGAGAAGACAAATCACAGCCATACAGAAAACAGTCCCAATGACTTCCCTCTGCCAAGGCCAAGCACTTATCTTTTGGCAGCATCCTTAGGGGGAAAACTAGCACTTTTTTCACAAAATTGGCACATGATCACCCAGGACAAATGGGTCTTGAGTATAGTGTCTCAGGGCTACAGGTTCCACTTTCACACCCTTCCAAAGACAAAAGGTATGCCAGACCTGCCACACAATCAATGGACAGAGGCACAAAAGCTAGTTTCATCCCTCACAGACATGAGGGCTAGTCAGCGAGTACCACGGCAAAAGCAGGGACAAGGATTTTACTCAAGACTATTCTTGGTACCCAGAAAGGACAAAGCCTGGAGACCAATACTGGACCTGTCTATTCTAAACACTTTTCTGGACGTTCCAAAATTAAAAATGTTGACTCTGCAGCAGCTTCTGCCCATGCTTGGCAAGAAGGCTTGGCTTGTAACTTTGGACCTCAAAGAGGCATGCCTGCATGTCCCAATCAGACAATCTTGCAGAAGATACTTCAGATTCATAGCTGGCTCAATGCACTACCAATTCCCTGCACTGCCCTTTGGCTTATCTACTGCGCCCAGAGTCTTCACAAAATGCCTGGCACCAGTAATTGCATTTTGCAAAGAGGAATATAAATATATCCTTACTTGGACGACTGCCTTATTCAAGCAGAGAACAAGGACATTCTACTGAAGCATCTGGCATTTGTAAAAAGATTGCTAATTTGCCTAGCGTACACAGTGAACGAAAAGAAATCAAAACTGGTATCCTCTCAAGAGATAATATTCCTGGGTGCAAGCTTAAATACAACTGCCCAGATGGCTTGTCTTACGCCAGAGAAACAAAGGCAACTTACTACTTACTTCGAAATGATGGCAACAAAGACCCAGTTATCTGCAAGAAAAATTCTGCAGGCTTTGGGCTTCATGGCATCCTGCATTCTACTAATTCCATATGCAAGACTGCATAGGAGGAAACTACAATGGTATCTAAAAAGTGTTTGGACTCAACATTGTCACAGCCTGGAAGCATTAATTACCCTCATTCCCTGCCTGCAACAGAAGTTTCGATGGTGGGCACAGGCCTGTCACCACAACAAGGGACAGCCATTCACTTTACCCACAGCCAGGCAGACACTAACAACAGATGCATCAGATTATGCCTGGGGGGCCCACATGGCAGCAAAATGTATTCAGGGCACATGGCCCACAAGCCAAATGCATCTTCATAGCAATCAAAAAGAGATGCTAGCTGTACAGAATGCCCTGACAGCCTTCAAGGATCTACTTAATCCAGGACAACTGCTAATAAAGACGGACAATACTACAGTCATGTGGTACATAAACAAGCAAGGAGGCACACATTCCTACCCCCTCTGCAGACAAGCCATGACTTTGTGGAACACAGCATTGACTTATCAAGTACACCTGCAAGCACAATTCTTGCCAGGAAAGACAAATACTCTGGCAGACGAACTAAGCAGAAACCTCATGGATCCTGATGAGTGGGAACTAGATCCACAAATCTTCAGCATGACAACAAGGAAATGGGGATGCCCAGACATAGATCTATTTGCCTCCCCTCACAATTGCCAACTACAGAGATTCTGCTCAAGGACTTATCACAAACAAGCATGGAAGGTGGACGCCCTATAATTCAGCTGGAAAACCCTTACAGTATATGCCTTTCCTCCACTGCTTGTCCTCCCCAAGGTACTCCTAAAAGTCAGACAAGAGAAGACAAAAATGATACTGATTTCCCCAGACTGGCCATGCCAGCACTGGTACCCAATCCTAAAGAGCTTGTCTCAAGGCCCAGTCTGGACATTACCTCAGATTCCTCATTTGCTGACCCAACAAAACAATCAGATACTGCACAGCCAACTCAGAACCCTAAATCTGGCTGCATGGCTGATAATGTAACCATTCAGAACACACCTCTCTCTAAAGCAGTTATGGATGTTATTTTGGAGGCCAGGAGGCCCAGCACCAGAAAATCTCATGCAGAAAAATGGAAGAGATTCTGTGCTTGGAACCAGGCACAAGGAATGGACACGCTTGTACCAAATATTCCTCAGATTTTACAATACCTAACTGAGATGCTGGGCAAAGGCCTATCCTTCTCATCAATTAAGATCCATGCCTCTGCCATTTCAGCTCATTACAATACGGACCCACCTATTTTTTCACATCCACTGCTAAGGCAGTACCTCAGAGGGGCCAAAAACATAAGACCTCCAAGGAGAGCTCCAACACCTGCATGGGACCTCAATTTTGTCTTGGAAAGCTCACACTGCCTCCTTTTAAGCCAGCCAATACAGCTGAGATAAAATACTTATCATGGAAAACAGCTCTACTCCTAGCAATAACCTCAGCAAGAAGAGTCTCAGAGTTACAGGCACTAATGGCTGTGGAACCTTTTATTATTTTCCATCCGGACAGGGTTTCTCTGAGGACAAACCCAACATTTATGCCTAAGATAGTGTCCAGTGTGGCTCTTAACCAAACCATTCATTTGCCTGCCTTTTATCCAAACCCACAGAATAAGACTTCTGCATTCTTTGGACATACACAGACAGCTACGCTTCTACTTGGACAAAACTAAAGCTTTCAGAAAGACTGAGCAATTCTTAGTGGCATATGCTGCAGGATCACAAGGAAAAGCTATTTCAAAGCAGACTATTTCAAAATGGATAGGCCACTGAATTCGTTTCTGCTATTCACAACATGGCAAATCAGTGCCTAAGGGCATTAGGCCACATTCAACCAGAGCAGCAGCCACTTCAGCAGCCTTCCTCAGAGGAGTACCAACCAAGGACATTTTGGAGGCTGCAACTTGGACTTCAGTGCACACTTTTACAAAGCACTACCACTTAACTCTTTACTCTAAGTCCAGAGCAGGCTTTGCCACTGCAGTTCTGCAGGGCCTCATAGCCACTCCTAATTCTATTTAGACCTAGCCACCCAACCTCAGCTTTGGGATTCAACCCAAGTGTAATGACTGCAACAGTGAAACACGATGAACATAGTACGGTTGTGTACCTACCATAAATGTAGATGTTCGAGTGTATTCACTGTTGCAGTCCAGGTTACCCTCCCACCATCCCCGTTTCATTGCTGGGACTTACCTATACTTCTCTATTCTATACAACCTATGTGGTGTATTTGCTTGTAGATGAAGGTAATGTTTATGTTAGTGCATGCTTTTTTATGAGCAGAATTTTTAGCCAACCCTTTTGGGGGCACCTGACATCTGGGGCAAGAAAAACTGAAGAAAATGGAGTCGGCTGCATCTTTTATACCCCTGATGCACTGACGTCAGGGAAGAGGCGACAGCAACCGACGCCGTACCAGGACTTTGGAATTCAGGCCGACTGCGGGTAGCCTGCCGGCAGGATAACCCAAGTGTAATGACTACAACAGTGAATACACTCGAACATCTTCATTTATGGTAGGTACACAACTGTACTTTCTGTGCCTTACTCTTTGAACTATCCACCAAGAGTATTCACAAAGTTTGTAGCTCCAGCTGTAGCATGTTGCAGGCTACATGGTACCTTTTTTTTTCCATGTTTAGATGACTTGCTTATCTTTGCAGAGTCTTCAAAGTGTTAAGAATTTTTCACTTGGGTGAGAGATCTCTTACACAACTGGGATTCCAAGGGAACATTCAAAAGTTCTTTTTTTAACTCCTTCACACATGATTGTGTTCCTGGGTTGTCAGCTGGACACCTCAGGAAAAAGGAGACCTATATCTAAATCTTTTTCTAAGATTTTCCAGTGAGACTTCGGTCACTGTGATGGAATAGCTCAGGATTTTGGATCCCATGGCAGCTATGATTCTCATGATAACAGTGGCAAGGCTCCACATGACAAAGCTGCAGTGGTGTCTGAAGTCTCTTTGGTCTCCACATCAGCATCCCTTGTCTTTTCACATCCCAGTACTGGCATTTGTCAGCAGACGCATAACTTGGTGGTGATAGCAAATATCCCTAAGTCAGGTCTCCCCTTCTCCGTCCCTGTTCCAAAGCAGTCAATCATTAGAGATAACTTGGACTTTGCTTGGGGAGCAGTTTCAGTAGGGATAATAGTGTAGGTTGTGTGGGTCACCTAGGAGAGACGCAAGCACAAAAATGTAAAAGAGATGTTTGCCCTAATCAAGGCACTCAACTCTACATATCATCTTTGGTCCCAGGGATCTCTTCAAGTTCATAGGTTCATACTAGGCTATCTGCCCTGGGGCATTTATAAGCCTAGCCCGATTGTGTTTGGCTTACGCCACCCCTTGATTTGAGTATACTGTGCCCTTTTTAAAGTTTAGTTTACTGTGCCTCTGTCTAATAGTGACACGGAAGTAATCCCCGGGACAAACCTACGATCCCCCATCCACTCATCAAGATTCTTCTTGAAGAGAGTCAGTGAGGTGCTCTGCCTAACATGAATTGGAATTCTATTCCAGAGCGAAGGGAGCCTCTGGGTTATGAATCTGTCCCTCCAGCATGTTCTATTTATTTCTGTGCTGAGGTTCAAGTCCCTCGAGTGCGTGGCTCTAAGGGATTTAGATTTACTGAGGTGGGGCATGTCCATTAATTCTGGGTTGGACATAGCTTTACATGTCAGGCATAGATCGCCTCGAAGTAGGCGGTATGCAACTGAGTAGAGCTGGAATTTTTTTTAACCGAGCAGCATATGGCATCTGTTTGAGTCCCTTGATCCTCCTGGTGAGGTACTTTTGGGGTCTTTCTAATTGCTGCAGGTGTCGGGTAAGGTACATCCCAAAGGGGGCATTGTATTCTATGATGGGCCTGATGAGGGATGAATAAAGCGGCACGATTACCTCTCTTGATCTAGATGTGAATCCTTTCATGATGAGGTGGGCTATGTAGAAGGTCTTTCTAACCACTTTGGCTATGCGGTTGTCAAAGGAGAGATTGCTATCAACTTGGGTCCCCAGATCCCTAATTACTTTCTCTGTACTTAATGGGTTACCACCTATGTGGTAATTTGTGGGCACATTGTTTTTGCCAAAGGGTATGACTATACACTTTTTGGCATTTAGCTTCAGACCATGGCTCTGGCACCAGTTATCCGTCTCTGCGAGACCTTTTTGAAGGATGTTTGTGTCAGCTGGAGAGTCGATTATGGCGCCCAGTTTGCAGTCATCTGCGAACTTGGTGAGCCATAGTCCTCCCACGTTGGGCTGTACCTCAGAAAAGTAAGTACCGAACAAGAGAGGTCCCAGGACAGAACCTTGTGGGACGCCACTTGTGACCGGTTTCGAGTCTGACATGGCTCCAGCAACTCTGACTCTGTGGGTTCTGTCTTTGAGCCAGTTTGCGACCCATCTTGTGACATAGGGGTTTATATTTAGGCTGGATAGCTTATCTATGATGCCCGAGTGGGGTATTGTGTCAGATGCCTTTGCAAGGTCCAGATAGGCTGTGTGGACTACCTTCCCTTCATCTATGGCCTTGCTGACTGTTTCGAAGAAGTCGACCAGGTTCAAAAGGCAGGATCTGCCCTTGACGAAGCCAAATTGGGTAGGATCTAGTGTCTGTAGGTCCCCAATGTCTTTGTTTATGAGTTCCATGATGATCCTCTCCATAGCCTTGCAGACTAGGCTAGTCAGGCTTATGGGGCGATAGTTTCTAGGGTCCGTAGAGGCGCCACCTTTGTGGAGTGAGACCACTGTTGCTGTACGCCATTCTTTGGGCACATATCCTGTAGTGAGGCTGAGATTGTACAGCAGTTTTACTTGAGGGATTAGTTCTTCTTGGAGTTCAAGTAGGACGCAACTCGGGACGCCATCTTGTCCCATGGAAGCAGTGTTTTTTGCTTTGGAGAGGGCGGCCTTCACCTGAGCATCAGAAATGTTTGGAAGGCTGCACTCTGCCGGGATAGATACTTGTTCTTTTGGGGGGGAGGGGGGGGGAGAAGTTTGCACTGAACCTGTCTGCCAGGATATTGGTGATGTCTGTGGGTTCAGTGTATTTTTTTGTTGTTTAGAATCAACTCAGAACAGGTCTGGGAGTTGCATCCCAGGTTCCTAACATAACTGAAAAAAGCCTTATGATTGTCTTTAGTGTCCTGTGCAATTTTTCTCTCGAAGCTGGCCTTGGAGGATTTTATGAGGGATCGTAATTTTTTGCTAGTACTGATCAGAGATGCCTTCCCTTTTAGGGATTTTGCTCTATCATGTAGTAGCTTCCTCCTTCTGTTGTACAGTTTATTTATGGCTGGGGTCCACCAGACTGGACGCCTGCCTTTGGATGATTGGGTCTTGATTTTGTTTGGGATAGCATGATCCATGCATTCCTGGAGATGTCCGTAGAATGCGTTTATGTAGGATTCTGAAGTTTGGGCCGTACTTTCCACTGGCCCTGGGGCCTTGAAGGATTCCACTTCGGTTTTGAGAAGTGTGAAGTTCGCTTTTGAGAAGTTTTTCACTGTGGTTTTCTGGGCTGGGGGTGGGGTTGGGATGTGGATATCCAGTGAAATTAATGTATGGTCTGATCTTACCAATGAGGGATATACTTCTGGTATGGAGCATAGAGTCCCCATGTTGGTAATGATCAGGTCTAGTATGTTTTCCCCTCTTGTGGGAGTGGTGACTAGTTGTTCCATAGCATTTGTGTTTATAAATTCCAGGAACCTTTGGGCTAAGGTGCTGGGGCTTGAGTAATGCTCCCAGTCTATGTTTGGGTAGTTGAAGTCGCCCAATATAATGGTGTTCGGAGAGATCTTCATGTTCTCCAATGTTTTCAGGAAAGCCGAGTGGGATTCCTGACTTTGAGAGGGTGGTCTGTAGGATGCTATAAATTGAAAAGCAGTCTTGCCCACTGTCAGTTGCACATGGATGGTCTCCGATACTTCATGCAATGCCACTAACCTGGAGGTGTGGATATCCTTGATAAATATGGAAACTCCCCCTCCTTTTGTGGTTCGGTCCGGGTTTTGAGGCCGAGTGCTGGGGTGCTCTCTGGAGCCTTGAACCAGGTTTCTGTCACTGCACAGATATCGATGTTCTCCATACTGAGGAGAGCTTCGAGTGCGTGCATCTTGAGGTTAAGACTTCTGGCGTTTAGCAGCATTACCCTTAGTTTCTTGTTCCTTGTGCTGTCTATGGAGGTGGGTTTGACTTTTGAGCCTTGCCTAAAAAAGGCACTATGGGGGTGGCAAGAGCCTTTGCCAATATCCGAAAGCCCAGGGGTGACAGGTACAAGCCTTCCATAGCGAAGCAACGTGGCTTGTCGAGCATGTCATCCCAGGCTGACAGACACTGGATCCCCTTTGAATGACACCAAAATTTTAGCCAATTGTTAAAATCGATCATTTTGTCTTTATACTGTGGCATCATTCTAGGTGAGGGTAAGATGCTGCTCAAGGTCAGGGTCATACCGGCCTGGGCTACATGATCAGAGAGCTCCTCTATGTCTCTTTTCATGTAGTCGAGGAAGGTACGTCTCAGGTCATTCACGCCAGCATGTACAATGCCTGAGTCATATTTGTATTTGCTTTGGAGTGACCTGAGTGCTTGCGTTATGTGGCGGATCCTAGCGCCCGACAGGCAGCTCACTGTGACCTTCTCTTTATTCAGCCTGGTGAGAGGGACGTCAGTGTGTCTGACAATAGAGTCACCTATTACAAGAGTATCAGGTGTGTTATTCAGCCTTAAGGGCTGTGACTGCTTGGCACACTGACTTTGTGTGCTATGTGTTGTACGTGTTTTGTTTTGGGGTAGCGTTTGCTTGGATGTCTGCTTTGGAGGTCTCTGTTGCTTAGGTAGATTTTTATTTAGAGCCTCCAAGTATGTTTTTGTGTTTTTATGTGTTTGGTTCGCTGTTGTGGTGGGACTGTGTGATACTGGAATTGTGTTGTGTGAGGTTACCTTCTCCTCCTGACTGGTTACACCAGTTTTGAGATGAGAGAGCTCAGCCTCCAGTTTGGCTATATGGTTGCATCTCTCACATATATTTGAACCTGTCTGGAGGAGAAGAGGATTGTCTGTGTACATGAGACAGTTGTAACATTGCCTCAAAATTCCCAGATTCACCAGCTGGACTGGAGAGGAAACCATTGACTGACCTTTGGACATGCTAGAGTAATATAGGGAACTGAATTAAAACGGACCAATAGGGGACAAGGTAATCGCAGAGAGTATAAGAGTAAGTAGTGCTTATGGTTTATTCGTGCTAACTTGTAAGATTGCTTATTTGGACCAGTGAGGGGGCTTAGAATGAGAATATGGTGTTCAATTTGAGAGATAGAGCAGTTCTAAGGGAAAAAGTGAAGAGCAGACTTTGTGGAGCCAGGAATAGTTTAAACCCAATTAGGCGGCACTGCCCGATGTTGCGCTATGCACAAAAACGAGCAAAGGAGGGTTTTAAGAGAGGGAGATCAAGGAGTTTGGAATTGACCCAAAATTGCCAATAAAACTACAGTTTCAAGGCAGTAACCACTCCCACAGGGGCAGGCAGGCTGCTGAATGTTTATCACTGCCACTGATGAACACAGAGACTTCCCTTTAGCCCAAGCAAACAATGGCCTCCAAGAAACTTACAAACAGTTCAGAACAGCAAATCTGTAACTGAACTTTTTTAAATCTCAGAAAAGTGGGGAAAAAAGCAATATTTTTTTTGTTTTTTTGTTTTTTTTAAGGAAAGTAGAGGTTCACAAGTATCAACAAGTTAGAACAGTGCAGTAAATGACCCCACACTTGAGTGCTAGGCCAGAGACAGATAAAATGCAAGTTTTAAGAAAAAAACGATTTTAAAAATAAGTGCATGCAGGAAATTCAGTAATCAGCTCCAGGTTGTGTTCTAAATACAGTTATCAACACAGAAATCAAGTTTAACAAGCCAAAAAATGCTCAAAAGTAGGCGGCAATGCAGAAAAACTTAACAAATAATCTGAAGCAAAATGCGTAAAATCTCAAAAGTGGCTCCTTTCTTCTCTCAGCGTTTTCTCCTCTTGGTGGGTGCTTCACCAACAGCCAACAAGTCCGAAAAGACGCCAAAACCACGAGGCCATCGGGTTTTAAGAGAGGGAGATCAAGGAGTTTGGAATTGACCCAAAATGGCCAATAAAACTACAGTTTCAAGGCAGTAACCACTCCCACAGGGGCAGGCAAGCTGTTCAATGTTTATCACTGCCACTGATGAACACAGAGACTTCCCTTTAGCCCAAGCAAACAATGGCCTCCAAGAAACTTACAAACAGTTCAGAACAGCAAATATGTAACTGAACTTTTTTAAATCTCAGAAAAGTGGGAAAAAAGCAAGATTTTTTTTTTTTTTTTTTTAAGGAAAGTTGTTTCAGATTAGTCATGTGATGCTTCTAGGGAGAATGTCGGTCATACCTTGTTTGCAGACTAGCCACATTAGGTTTGGATATAACTTCACAGCACAATGTGACTTTACAGGCATCTTTCATGCTGTCATAATAACATTGTATGGCAGGCAAGCTGAGCAGGACAGGGCAGACCTTCGTGTACACAGACTAGATCAGGAGGTCTTCCAGGATTTGATCTGTCTGTGGGGAGTTCCTCTAGTAGACCAATTTGCCTCCTGTCTAAATAATCAGCTGGCAAGATTTTGTTCTAGGATTCCATGCAAGACAGATGCCTTTTATTTTCCTTATGCAGGAATCTTCTTGTATGCATTTTCACCCTTTCACTGACATCCAGGGTACTTCTGAAGATTCAGAAAGAATCCCTCAAGATCATTGTGGTGACTCACTTTCTAACCCAACAATAGTGGTTCTCTCTTTTTTTGGAAATGGCTAGGGGCAATTTCCACACATTTACTCACAGAATGGATCTACTCACACAAGATCAAGGGTATTTGACCCACCCTGACCCCAATCAGCTTCAGCTGACTACCCAGATGATAGGGTCTTAATGCCCTTTAGGCACCTCTTTACTGAGGGACATGCCGCAGGTACTAATGAAGACAAAAAATAACTGCTACTAGAAAATTATATTTTAGCAAATTGAAAAGGTTTTCTGGTTGGTGCCAACAACATATCCAGCACCCATTTAGGGTAATTGTTCTCTGGTTTTACAATATTTGTGTGAGTTACTTTTCTATGACCTTTCTTACTTCTCCATCAATGTTCATTTATTAGCCATTTACCATTTCAGCATGTCTGCCCATTTCAAGGCATTCTCATGTCAAAATGATTTTGAAAGGGGTTTTATTTAAGAAGCCTTCAAGAAAACTGGTGGCCCCTTCTTGAGATCTGAATTTTGAGTCAGAGAAGCTAATAGTTGCTCCATTTGAGCCAGCAAGTATGGCTGATTTGAGGTAAAGGTCAAGAAAACAGTTTTACTGATTGCTCTAACCTCTCTGCAAGAATATCTCAGTTGGAAGCATTTATGATGAGTCAGCCCTATCTCATTTTCCACAAAGAGATGGTTTCCTTGAGAACTTGTCTGTCTTTTAAAGTATTATCCAATCTTACTTTAAGCCAAACTATCCATCTCTAGATTTTCTTTACTTATCCTAAAAATGAGGGGTAAAGGATACTCCATACCTTGGATGTCACTGTCAACTCAGGTGCTATCTTGACACAACTAAATCTTACAGATCTTCAGATCTGTTGTTCATTTCTTGTGAAGGTAAGAAGGGGCAAACTCCTTCAGCAAATACTATTTCCAAATGGTTATCTAAGGCTATTACCTTTTCTTAAACTCACCACAACAAAAATTCATTTACACAAGGTCAAAGCCCACTATACCAGGACATTGGCTTCATGTATGTCTTTTTGGAAAGGGTTGGATTCTAGAAGCAGCAAGTTGAGGTCCTCTGTGCATACTTCTACAAGGCATTATAAGCTTAATTCATTCTCTAGATCTAGGTCAGGCTTTGGTAGGACCATTCTCCAGGGGTTCCTGGACCTTTCCCCTTATACCACCCAAAATTTGTAAGCTATGGTAATCTACCCATGCAGCTTAGGCTACTGCAGCAGTGATCAGGCTGTAAAACATACTGCAGTTGTGTAAGTAACCAAAAATAGAAACAAAAGGTTTAGCATAATGGTTAAGGTTTTTACCTCACAATCATAAGACAGAGGGTTTGATTCTGACTTTGAGGTATTGGCTAGGCTTAAATTGGCCCCTCGTCATTTAGCCTTGTATTCACCTTTGAGCCTATGAAACTATGAGCCTATATAAGAAAAGACAAAAAAGTGGAAAGCAAATAATAAGTAAGAAACAAGGTCTTATTTATTACTTGTTTTCCCCTTTTTTGCCTTTTGTTTGTTTCTTTGGATGTTCTTCGTGTTTCACTGTTGCAGTCATTACATTTGGGTAATCTGCTGGCAGGTTGCCCTCAGTCGGCCTGAATTCCAAAGCCTTGGGTCCTGTGTCGGTTGCTGTCTTCTCTTCCATGACATCAGGTCATCAGGGGTATAAAACATGCAGCTGACGCCATTTTCTTTAGTCTTTCTTACAGCGCGATGCCCGAAGCAGAAGCATTTCGCAAGTGCCAGTCGGCCGACTACTGAAATATTCGAGTTTGAGTTTCAGAACCGAAGTCTTCACTAAAGCTAAGTACCCCGTTGGGGAAACTTTTTTCTTGCTTTCTACCAATGTCAGAAAAAGTTAATAATTGTATTACTTGTGGGAAGCAAATACCTCATAAGGATTTCCATTTATACTGTATTCCTTGCCTAGGCCCTGATCACAACGTGCCTGGCTGTCGGTTTTGTGCTAGATTTAACCAATGCACTATTACACATCGGTATATTTTTGCATCAAAGTATTTTGGAAACAGATTTAACTACCAGAAATGTCGTCGGATAGCAATCCGACCACCAGAGTACATAAAAAAACGCAAAGAAAAGGACAGAGAAAGGCAGGTGAGATCCAAAACCGACGACGAAGCTTCTCGTAAGCCATTCGCCTGTTCGTTGGTACTCAGTGAGGCACCTTTGCAGCCCCTGATACCCGCTACCTTCGAGTTGCAGGCCTCTACCGGCACCCATGTGGAGTCTGGCATGCTGCAAGATACTCAAGGTATTGGACCGACGGATGTATCTCCCTCGGATGGGTCCAGAGCCGCTGAGCAGGCACTGGCTTCTGAGGGTGTATTCAGACCTCAACATTTGTACATCAAACCGACGACAGCTGGAAAACCAAAGACAAAAGCAACTTCTAAACCTAAAAACCGACGTGTGAGCCACGTGCAAAGGCCTCTATGCCTAAAAAACAGATGATCAAAATGGCTGAAGACCTTATTACTTTGATCAGGGGTACCCATCCCCCTCCAGATAAGAGGCCTAGCAAGACACTGATTATGAATCTACAGGTCAGGTTTTTATTTCTTCTGATTCCTCTTCTGATCAGGAATTATCTATATCTCCCTATGCGGATTCTGATGCTGAGGAGTCTATTCCATGTGCATCTCCTCCTGAGGATTATTCTTTTGGAGAAACCTTGCATACTTTGAGGGAGCATTTTCACTGGGAGAGACAAGACTTCTCAGAATCAAAAAAGAGGCTCAGGGATTTCCTCCTTCTCTCTCAGCACAAACCTTTAGCCATTCCCCCTGTTTTAGACATTGTGGATGATGTGTTTTCGGAGACGAGCTTGACCCCTGACTCCTTACCTCCGGCTCCCAGTAAGCCTGACAGATATTACAGAGTCCCTGACTCACATAAATTTTTATTTAGAAACCCTGCTGTTGATCCTGAAACTATTTCACAGGGTCCAAAGGGAGTTAAGGCCTCAACAGCAAAAAACCCTACCCCCTCTGACAGAGATTCCTGGGCACTGGACAGATGGGGAAAAAAGGTTTATACATCTGCAACCTTGGCAATCTGGGCCTTAAATTGTCAATTTCATATGCTTAAGTACCAACAACATGTTATGGGATTGCTGAAACAGAAAATGATGTTGATTTCAGAATGTGCAGAAAATAAAGAATTGCAGGAATTATTGCATGCAGCTGAACAAGTTGGAAAGCATACTTTGGAATGTGGTTTTGATTCTTTAGAGGCCTCCTGCAGGGCCGCAGTTACTTGATCTGTGATTAGGAGGCATGCCTGGTTAAAGGAACAAAATTTGCCTGATCATGTTAAAGCTAAATTGCTAGATGCATCTTTACAGAATGATTCTCTGTTTGGTATTTAGGCAGAAGAGGTTTTAAAGAAAATGGAAGACAAAGCTAAGTCTATGCAAACTGTTAAAGATTTCTTACAAGTGCAGCCACCTAGATTCAGTAGACACTGGCCTACAAAAAATTGGTCCTTTCCTGTGTCAAACAAAGGGGCAAATCCAGACGACCCAAGGGTTCCAGGTACCAGGCTCAAGACTCATACAGGTCAAAGCAATGGGGCACATCCACCTACAAATCTGGAGGAGATAAAGCGCAAACCTACAGAAAGCAATCCCAATGACTTCTCTCTGCCTACACCAAGCACTTATCTTTTGGCAGCACCCATAGGGGGAAAATTAGCACTTTTTGCTCAAAATTGACAGTTAATAACCCAGGACAAGTGGGTACAAAACATCGTATCACAGGGATACAGATTCAATTTCTGCACTCTGCCAATGACAAATGGTTGTCCAGATCTGCCAAAAAAACAATGGGCAGAGGCACAGAAACAGGTTACGTCCCTCATGGATATGGGGGCCATTCAGACAGTACCAGAACAGGAAAAAGGACAAGGTTTTTACTCAAGACTGTTCTTGGTACCCAGAAAGGACAAGGCCTGGCGGCCAGTACTGGATTTATCGATGTTGAACACATACCTGGACATTCCAAAATTCAAAATGCTCACTTTGCAACAGCTTCTGCCCATGCTGGGCAAGAATGCTTGGCTGGTGACTTTAGACCTAAAGGAGGCATACTGCATGTCCCACTAAAACAGTCGTGCAGAAGATACTTCAGATTCAAGGCTGGCTTAATGCATTACCAATTCTCTGCACTGCCCTTTGGCTTATCTATTGTGCCCAGGGTCTTTACAAAGTGCTTGGCACCAGTAATTGCATTTTGCAGACAAAGAAGTATTCAAATATATCCTTACTTGGATGACTGTCTCATTCAAGCAGAGAGCAAGGACACTCTTCTACGACACCTGGCGTTTGTGAAAAGGCTTCTAACATGCCTAGGGTACACAATAAATGAAAAGAAATCACAACTGGTACCCTCTCAAAAGAACATTCCTGGGTGCAAGCTTGAATACAACTGCCCAGATGGCTTACCTCATGCCAGACAAGCAAAGGCAACTGACTACTTACTTCAAACTGATGGCAACAAAAACCCAGTCTTCTGCAAGACAAATTCTGCAGGCTCTGGGCTTCATGGCATCCTGCATCCTACTAATTCCATATGCAAGACTGCATATGAGGAAACTTCAATGGTACCTAAAAAGTTTATGGAGTCGACATTCACACCGTCTGGAAACAATGATTCCTCTCATCCCCTGCCTGCAACAGGAGTTTCTATCGTGGGCAAAGGCCTGTCACCAAAACATGGGCCGGCCCTTCACTCTACCCCCTGCCAGCCAAACCTTAACAACAGATGCATCAGATTATGCCTGGGGGGCCCACATGGCAGGAAGATGCATTCAGGGCATATGGGCACCAAATCAAATGCATCTACATAACAACCAGAAAGAGATGCTAGCTGTTCAAAATGCCCTAACAGCCTTCAAGGACTTACTTCATCCAGGACAACTACTGATAATGACGGACAACACCACAATCATGTGGTATATTAACAAGCAAGGGGGCACACACTCATACCCCCTTTGCAGATTAGCCATGGCACTGTGGGACACATCTTTAACCTACCAAATAAATCTTCAAGCTCAATTCCTGTCAGGAAAACAAAACACTCTGGCAGTCGATTTAAGCAGAAACCTTATGGATCCTCACGAGTGGAAACTAAATCCACAAGTCTTCAGCATGATAGCAGAGAAATGGGGGAGCCCAGACATAGACCTATTTGCCTTTCCTCAAAATTATCAATTGAACAGATTCTGCACAAGGACTTATCACAGACAGGCATGGAAAGTGGACACCCTATCCTTCAGTTGGAAAGTTTACACCTTTTCTCCTCTGCCTCTTCTACCCAAGGTCCTCCTAAAAGTCAAACAAGAGAAGCCAAGGATGATATTAATTGCCCCGGACTGGCCCCGCCAATACTGGTACCCAATCCTAAGGAACTTGCCTCAATACCCAGCTTGGACCTTGCCTAAAAAACCACAACTACTGTCCCAGAAAAACAATCAGATCCTGCACAATCAACTACAGACTCTGAACCTGGCAGCATGGCTAATCTTGTAATCATACAAATGACACCTCACAGTAAAGCTGTGATGGATGTCATTTTGGAAGCCAGAAGGCCTAGTACTAGAAAATCTTATGCTGACAAATGGAAGAGATTCTGTACTTACAGACTCTGAACCTGGCAGCATGGCTAATCCTGTAATCATACAAATGACACCTCTCAGTAAAGCTGTGATGGATGTCATTTTGGAAGCCAGAAGGCCTAGTACTAGAAAATCTTATGCTGACAAATGGAAGAGATTCTGTGCTTGGAATCAAGCACAAGGAACTGATACAGAAGAACCGCATATTCCTCAGATATTACAATACTTAACTGAGATGCTTGACAAAGACCTATCTTTTTCATCAATCAAAATCCATGCCTCTGCCATTTCGGCTCATTACAATACAGAGCCACCAGTCTTTTCTCATCCTTTACTAAAGCAGTATCTTAGAGGAGCCAAAAATTTAAAGCATCCTAGAAGATCACCATTACCTGCATGGGACCTCAATTATGTGTTGGAAAAGCTCACCCTGCCTCCATTTGAACCAGCTGCTACCACTGATATAAAGTTCTTATCATGGAAGACAGCTCTGCTACTAGCAATTACTTCAGCAAGAAGAATTTCAGAGCTACAGACCCTCATGGCTGTAGAGCCTTTTATCATATTTTACCCAGACAGGGTGTCTCTGAGGACAAATCCTACTTTTATGCCTAAGGTCGTTTCCAGTGTGGCGCTCAACCAAACAATTCATCTGCCAACTTTTTATCCAAATCCGCAGAACAAAGGGGAGAGTATTATGCATTCCTTGGACGTACACAGACAGCTAAGATTCTACTTGAGCAGGACTAAAGTTCTAAGAAAAACTGAGCAATTACTAGTATCATATGCTGCAGGATCAGAAGGAAAGACTATTTCAAAGCAGACAGTTTCAAAGTGGATAAGCCATTGCATCCATTTCTGCTACATACACCATGGCAAACCTTTGCCCAAGGGCATTAGGTCTCACTCCACCAGGGCTGCAGCTACTTCAGCAGCCTTTCTCAGAGGAGTACCAACCAAGGACATTCTAGAGGCTGCTACTTGGAATTCTGTTCACACCTTTACAAAGCATTACCATTTGCCTCTCTACTCTAAGTCCTGGGCAGGCTTTGCCACTGCAGTGCTGCAGGGCCTTATAGCCTCACCTAATGCTGTTTAGCTCCAGCCTCCCAACCATAGCTTTGGGATTCTACCCAAATGTAATGACTGCAACAGTGAAACATGAAGAACATAGTACAGTTGTGTACACTTACCATAAATGTAGATGTTCAAGTGTATTCACTGTTGCAGTCCAGGTTACCCTCCCGCCATCCCCCTGTCATTCTACAGTTTATCTTTCCTTCTCTATCTTCTACACCTATGTGGTGTATTTGCTTGTAGATGAAGGTAAAGTTTATATTGATGCATGTATATATATAAATATTTAGAATATTGCTACCTTTTTGGGGACAGCTGACATCGGGGGCAAGAAAAACTAAAGAAAATGGCGTCAGCTGCATGTTTTATATCCCTGACGACCTGACGTCATGGAAGAGAAGACGGCAACCGACGCAGGACCCAAGACTTTGGAATTCAGACTGACTGAGGGCAACCTGCCAGCAGATTTACCCAAATGTAATGACTGCAACAGTGAATACACTCGAACATCTACATTTATGGTAAGTGTACACAACTGTACTTTCTTTCTGTTGATGAGGTTTACTACTATGAGAGGCTACCACTTACTCATCTTAGTGGCTGATAACCCACCCCCCGGGGCTGTCTTTGTATCATGTCCCTACTCTGAGGGGTTTGTGGCACTGTACTTCCCCAGTCTGCTCTCCCTTCTCCCCTAAAGTATCCATGGTTATCCATGGTTATCATCCTCATGTTAGTTCCAGCAGATGCCTGAGCAGCTGACTGAACTATGGTTAACTGGGCTTGTAGTTAGTGCTTTGTCCATCTATTCCAGTTGAACTGGACTCTTTTGTTTGCAAGGTCTCACAGATGTAGGCCATCAAGTAGGGAACCATTTCTACTCTTTAAGATGGTTCAGGTTTCCTCATGACTGACCCATGTTTACTACTGAAGGTGTTTTTTTGAATTGCCACTGAACCAGTCTATCCACCTCCCTATTTCCTTTAGCAGGGCAGTAACAAGGTGGGGGGAGCTGTTCTTATCTTGAATGTGCACAGCCTTAAGCAGGCTTTCTATGAAGTGGATTCATTAATTTTAGAAGACCAGACAGCTGTTTCTCTCTCATGCATGACCAAGAGCAAAACTTTCTGTTGCCGAGAAAACTTTTTCTAAGTTGATACCCAGCTGCATTTTCTTTTGACATGAGGTGGTGAACTTTGCACTAGCAACTGTTGTGGCCAGAGGCCTGTGTAGTACTGTGGCTATTTCCATTGCTTGCTTAAAGAATGTCTCCAGTGTAGACATCTGCTGCATGACCACTTGGTCATTTCTGCACATGTTCACTGAGCACTGTCATCTTGGCAGCAGCTGCAGGAGTTGGGCATCCTTTGGATCTGTATTTCAGAAGTCAGTCTTTTTTAATACTGGCTGTATCCATGCCTTTTGCTAATATTTGGAATTCATACCAACTATTAGTCCATTGAGGAGGGCTGACATTGTTAGAGGTAATATATTGAGCCTTTTTTATCATTTGTGACGCAGCATTTCTTGTTGGTTCTCAAGTACATTATCCCCCTGTGCTAGGCTGGATCCATTATTTGTTATTGGTTATGAATTTTCCATAGATGTGCATAACTTATTAACAGAGGTATGTATTAAGAACTTATCGTATTTTGATTTTTGGGATGTGTTCTTACTTGGAGTGAAGTAAAGTGGTGGGCTAAGGGGCTAGCTCTGCTTCCTTAGTAGGGGCATGATCTTACAGCATTTTGCAGGATCCCAGTGCATGCCCTTTTGAGAGCAGTAACTTTAGGGAAAAGTGTGGTGTGTTAAATGGTGATTGGTGAAAAGAATAAACCCAATCATTGACTCCTTAAGGGAAGTTGACGTCATAGATTGACTAATACAGTAAGAAGTAAATTATGATTTCTAGATGGGCGATTTTCCTTTTTACAGCAACTTCTGTTCTAGACCCAGAGTTGGTCTTTCACTTTATACTCCCTAGTCCCTTTCTCTTTGCAGTCTGTAAACTGCAGGCCAGACTTCTTCTTGGCCACTTTCCACTGTATTGCCTTTCCCTCTCTAGGTATTTACTCCCAGTATCTTAGCTCTTTTGCCAGTTCTCTCCAGTAATTTCCATCCCCCTTTGCCTGTTTTCTGTACCCCTACTTGCAGTTATCCCTGTTGGTAAAATCTCCTTTCTCCATTCCTATGTTGCCATAACGCTTAAAATGCTTTATGAATTTAATATTCTGTATGATGGTTGTTATTCTTCTTAAGGACTTGCATTCATAATCCTACATTCTCATTACTTCTCTAACTCCCACCCTCTTTTCATCATCATCCCTTTCCACAATGATTTAAAAGCTTCTGCTTGTGTTATGTATGTGAACCTTAACTGCATAAGTCTAAAGGGTACTTTTCCAATATCGGGGCAGCACGTACTGAGCGGTTGGAATGTTAGCACACTGTCGCGTCTGAATATGTGATTTGTTTGATGATATTAATATGTTTAAAAGTGATGTACTTGTATTTTTAAGTGCTGTGGTTTTTTAATGATGTGTGTGGCTTACTATAAAGTCGCACTTGTTTAAGCCAAGTACTGCAGATCATTGCTAGCTCCTTACAAAGATACTGGAATGTGAACTGATATACAAGAAACACACAAACGGGAAAGTTAAACATATATGCAGACGCATTATCTGCATTTGACAAATAGTACAACTTACGCTCCTGTGGCTTACATGTACGACAAACGTTAACTTGTCCACATGACAAAAAAAAAAAACCCACAAGATACTAAGCATGGAAAGTAAATATTATACGCCTGCTTGCTATATTGTCGGATTGGGTGAATTGGCTACTACACTTTTATCTGATTGCTGTATTTTGCTGTCTTTCAAGTGGGATCCAGCATACAGGACATATTGCTTATGGATACCAAGGCGTAGTGATGTGTAAGTGTAGAACTTCAGGAAGTAAGACTTCTCGGTAAAAGGATGAAGTTTGTCAGGTGTCCCTTGTGGTTTCCTTGAGTTTCTAGTTAGGAACTGGTTGCAGGTAACTATCAGTTTATAAAAGAAGTCTTACTTCCCACCTTGATTCATGAAACTCTTTATCTGCCCTGTATGTGCTGTTGCTGTGTAAACCACCTTCTATAATATGGAGGTTAACAGCCACGGATAACGCTGTCACTTGAAAATGCATTTCATTTGCTGACTGTATATACTGACTGCATATACTGATACTGTGCATGGTAGTAAATATAGTGATGAAGTCTAGAAAACTTGTAACCAAGCTGTATTAATGTATTAATCATTACGACTCTTATATAAACATCTGAATTGCGATCATTGTGAGCTCATTAGAACTATTGCCCCGATAACGGAAAAGTACCATCTAAAGTATCTCTTCAAATCAGGTAATCCTAAACCACCTTGTTATAAGGGAAGGATCAACTTATTCCACTTAAATATGCCCTCTTCCCCTCTGAAGTAAATTCCTTCAACTCTGTATTAATTATGGTTGACAACTTCTGCTCTTGTTGATAAAAATGCACCTAACCTCTATATAAATCCAAAGGGCTAAAAACATTTCACTGCTCATGTTTTACTCTGCACATCCATAGTCAAAATCTTCTAGCTTCTCAGTTTTTCTGTTATCTTTTGTTTAGTCTCTTCTCACATATCCTTAGCTGCTATAGTAGAGTACTTTTTAATCCATGCACCCAAGTACTTAATCTTATGTGGCCATAAATAGTGGTATTGCTGAACCATTTCATACATGGTACGTAGTTTACCACTATAGCCTTTGTTTTATTGTTATTGTTAATAGTGGGAGAATAAGTTGAAATTGTAACAGAATGTTCCACTGAAATGTCCTTTTCTGGATTTATCAAGTACAAAATGTCTGCAGATGAGGCTAACTTTTCTTGAGTACTGGACCAGTTATATACTTGAATTTGTGAGTCCCTTATTTTCTTTGCCAATTGCTGTAAGTATAAAGCAAGTAACAAAGGGGAAAGAGACACCCCCCCATTCAATCTTATCTAGTTGGAGAGGAACCCTCACATCTAAATTCTTGCTTCAGACCCTTTATACATCTTCCTAATTAACCCTGTATTTCTGTCAGGGAATGCGAATATATCCATTGCTGTACTCATAAAATCTCATCTGACTCTTATGAAATGCTTTGTCTGTATCAAGAATTTTGCTTCCCTCTTGATCACTATTCTATTAATGTTAGGTGTTAACCTCCACACCATAAAACTACATTAATCTATTTCAGTTTTGGCAACACCTTTGCCATTCCCTAAGTTTATATAGACATAAACGCTTTATTACCATTGTTTAAAATTGAAATGGGTCTGAAACAACGGTCTTTGCCCTCTTTGAGTAATAAAGCCACTTAGCCACCACAGCTTTTTTTTTTTTCCCTGTAATTGTTTTGGTCCCATTTGGGACATCATTACACCGGCCTAGCCCCCAATGACCCACATCTATATCAAGTCTTCTCTGAAAACCCCCCCCAGACTTACTCTGATATTGCTGGGGCTGACCATGGATCCTAAGTGTGTCCTGCTGTCTCCATTTACATCCTTGGGGTTGTTTTATGCCCTACCTATTCCCTGCCCCTCCTCCTACGTTCTTCAGTTTTGATTGAGTGCAGCTCTGCTCACTGAAGCACGTCCCCCTAAGGTGGCATAATTGACAAACCCCCTTCCACACAGGAAGGACACACAAATCCCTCCCTGCCTCTCCGTCAGTAGCAAAGCCTCCTCAAGCTTTCTTTCAAAATGCTGGTATTCCCTGTTAAAATCTTTCAGTACTTTTATTGCATTCTTCCCTCCCAACTTTCAAACATTACATGACTGTGGTTTGTTACTGGAGACTTCCATGTTGATAGATTACATATCACCATTTATTATCTCATCTCTTTTTATCTTGGCTATTAATTTTTGAGTCTCATCTTCCTCTAACCTTGGCATCATTGAGTCTTCCATGAGTATTTCCACTGTGCCTTTTCTTTTTCAGTTTCCACATTCCTCTGTTCTACACAATTTTTCATACAGTTTCTGAGATATCTGTAATAACTGTGTAGGATCTCTTGTTATTTTCGTGTCATAGGCTTCCTCAAAGAATTTTGCTTTTTTCTCACCTTTTTATGAGGAAATGCAACAAGTATTAAAGGAAGCAAGAAATCCTGCTACAAGGCTTATGTGAACTTCTAGAAGACATTTTCTAGTTGGTGTCTCACCTATTACTAGATCTCTGTCTGGGATCATTACCTCTGGTTCTCAAACAAATGTGTGAACTACTATCCTTTTGCCTGTTTACTCCTTTAGCAAGTAGTTTTTATCAGCCAGTTCAGCATGTCTGCCCTTGGATCCTCATCTTTCTTTCAGACTTTGTTCTAGCTGTTCTACAAAAAAAGGTTTGTTCTGTTGAAATGTAAGGTCCCTTCTTATACAGGTGACACTTATCTGAAATCTTTACATTTTGCTGGAAAAGTCATTCTGTCTGTAATTGATCCAGCTATTCTGGCCATCTTTGGTTCGGTTTTGGTAAACTAACTTGTGTATTGCTCTTGATATTTGCAAGAGGGTATCTGAGTTGCAACTGTTCATGGTGGGTTAACTATTTTGGTATCCCATGCATGGAGGGTTATCTATTTAACAAATCCCCCATTCATGCCCTTACTACTTACCTTGAATCTAGCTATTGGCCTCCCTCATTTCTTTTGCTGTGGTCATGCTTTTGCATCATGGGTGTTATCTTGTCTGTACTAAGTCCTTTAGGAAAGCTGAATAGCTATATACTTCCTGGTATGGGAAGCAAAGCCCTATTACTATACTTGATATCCTACAGACACCTAAAAGATGACCTGTATCTGGCATACAAGGCATTCTCCAATCCAGTACTGATGGATTTAGTGGACATCAGCAATCGCATCAAAAATACTCAGTAGAGTGATGTAAGCCTCTTTCGCATCATCAACAGAGCAGTTTGGAGGGACAAGTTTATATCGAAGAAGATATTGCTACTTTGGAACAGTCTCCCCAAAGCTCATCTTTGTCCATATTAAAACGCAACTTGGATTTGTGGATGGCAAACAGAAAATTTACCCCAGGGCAGTCCCTGTACTACTAATTTATTATTTATGATGCATTTGTTAACCAGGAAAGTCCTACTGGACACGTCCTTTTTCAGCGGAGGCCCGGGGAGAAAAGCTCCATTTACACAGTAAAATATTACATTAGACAGTTGATATACAGTTAGATTACATGCAATCATATATAGTATCCATAATGCTGTTGAAAAATAATACCTTAAAAAGGAGTTTAAACATCAAATACTTCAGAGTATTTGGGATATATATATATATATATATATATATATATATATATATATATATATATATATATATAGGTTCATAGATTAGTACTAAGCTAACTGCCCTTGCAAGCCATTTTAAGCTTAGCCAATTATCACTTGTGAGCCTCAAACCCTGCACCTTGTGTTTGTAAGGCAAACACCTTAACCATTAAGCCACCCTCCCAAGCTGGTAGGATGAAATATATATAAGTGATTGGATAGAAAGGGTTCTGGGGAGAGAGGATAGGTAGACATAGGGAAATAATGAGTTGAAAGTGGAGGGGCTGATAGAGAGTAGTAGGTGGTAAGGTCTAACGGTAGGGTAAGCAGGAAGGTTGCAGACATATAGAGGAAGAGGAATAATTCAAAGGGTCAAAATAATAATATTATTGGTAGGTGTGCTGTACATAAATTCAGTTGGATATAGGAAAGGAAGATGACACTTAGAAGGAGAAGCAGAGAGATGTAACAGGAGAAATTATACTGGGAAGTAGAGTAAGGAAAGAGAAGTAGTGGGGTGGGAAATAGAGATATGTATTGGTAGGCTGAAAGTAGTAGTAGGAGATTAGTCTGGGTTGTTGCAGTTACATAACCAAAGATGCTGAAGATGGGATTTTATGGCTTTTTTGAAGGGAGTGCAGGTAGTTATAGTGATATTGGGGGGAGGCTGTTCCACTGTTTAGCAACAGAGTTGCTGTAGAGGGAAGTGCCGGCGGAGTTATTGTTTTTTGTTACCTCTAGTAGGAGTTTCTGATTTGATCGTAGAACTCTAGCTTTGGTGCTTGGGTGAAGTAGGTTTTGTAGAGCAGGGATTTTGTCAGGGCAGTGAAGAAGTTTGTGGGTTGTTATAAGTTGGTTATAAAGAATGAGGTTGGGAAGTTCCAGCCAATCAAGAGCTTTTAGAGGAGTGCAGTGATGTGTTCGATGGAGCATATTTGTTGCAGATTTGGCAGTTTTATTATAGCAGGTTTGAAGAATGACAAGGTCTGATTTTCTGAGATGGGTGAATACTGGTGATGCATATAAGAGTGTGGAAATAAGGTGGGTATGTGCAATGGTGGCTCGGGTGGAGTCGGTTAGGAATTGTTTGTTCCTGTATAGCATGGCAAGTTTTTATGCACTTTTTTTGTGGTGGTGGATATATGTATGTCAAACTTCAATTGACTGTCTATGATAACCCCAAGTAGTTTTGTGTGAGTGACTGGTGATATGATAATGTTGTTATTGGAGGTAATGTTAAAGTTAATAGTATGGGAGGAGTGATGTGTGGGTGGGAAAATAATAATTTGAGTCTTATTGGGGTTTAGTATAAGATGTGAATCTGAGAGCCATTGCTCAACAGCAAGAAAAGAGGCTTGTGTTTGGTGGTGGAGGGTCTCGGGGAAGGGAGAGGCGCAGATGAGAGTGGAATCATCTGCATATTGTGTGATGGAAGCATGGAGTGTGGCTGTGTGTAGTTTGTTGGTAAAGATAGAAAACAGTAGTGGCCCAAGGATTGAACCTTGTAGGACCCCTAATTAGACTGTTAGAAGTAAGGAGAGTTCCTGTTGCCATCTTACTGCCTATTGTTTGCTTATTAAATAATTTTTGAACCATGAAGTGGTAGATGGGCTCAGATTTAAATTTGTAAGTGTGTCAAAGAGTTTGCCATGGTTTACCATATCAAAGGCCTTGGAGAGGTCTAAGAATATGACTGAGACGTAGCTACCATTGTTTCTGTGTTTGTTGACTGTGTGTAAAGGACATAAGAGCTGTAGTGGTGCTGTGTGAAGGCCTGAAGCCATGTTGTGTTTAAGCTAGTAAATTGAGAGTTTAGGAAAGTTAAGATTTGTGTGTGTACACATCTTTCAAGGATTTTGGATAATGGAGAGACTATGGTGATTGGTTGATAGTTGGTTAGTTCTTTGGAGTTACCTCCTTTGTGAAGTGGGGTGATATAGGCAATTTTCCAGAGGTGAGGAACTAAGCTTTCAGTTATAGAGCAATTTAATGAGGATTGTTATGGCATATGCAATAGCATTAGCAGCAATCTTTAGGAATTCAGCTGGTAGATTGTTTACAGAGAGGGCTGTAGGTTTAAGTTTTGTAAGCATTTTTTTAATAGTGGAGACTGGAACAGGTTGAGCCCAGGTCCGTGGTATTGAGGTTGGGTGGTTTGATGGTAGTTGGGGGTGTATATGATTTAGCTAGGGTTAGAGTGGAGTCTGTGAAGAATTTGTTGAACTGGGTCTGAAGAAGTTTAACAGTATTAAACAAAAGTGCTAACTAGTTTCCTGAGTGGCACCTGTTCTGTTCACTTGTACGTTGTTAGTGTTTTGGCCAGTATTTTCCTCTGGAAGCTGGTTTACACATTTCTGTTGGGGTGCACAGTCTGGAGTTTTAGCCTGGTTTCATTTCATCTTTTTGCAGTTTGTAAAAAGTTATACATATATATATATATATATATATATATATATATATATATATATATATATATATATATTTTTTTTTTTTTTGGAGAGGAGGGAGCCAGGATGAGTGAGCTTTCTTTTTTTGTTTGAGCAAGAAAGTCCTGAAGTTGTCTGCCCCCTGACTGCAGATTTCACTCCAAGGGGTTTTCTAGTCAGCAGCCAGAGTATAGGTGGGGGAGTAGCCAGAGCATTTTGAGGCCTGGCCAGTTGTATCCTAGACAGGTTACAATACAAATAGCCAGTGGCTACTTAAAGGATCTAAGTGAGCTATAAAATGATGGCCGACTGTGTGCAAGCATTTAGTAAATGGACTGATAAACACAGAAGTGCGAGGTATGTCTTCTTCTAAGAAATCTAACACATGCACATAAAGACATGGTTCCAGAGCACAACATTGCGAGATGCAGCATCTGCCAGAGGTTTCATCCAAAGTCTTGACCGAAAACAGAAAGCCCTCCAATACATTTTCTATTAAGTCCAATTCAGTCTTTTACATCGATTTAAGCTACAACTAGTGTTTGTATTTTTCATCTGTACAGTCCTCTCTCTTCCCTCTTGTTTACTGGATCCTCCTCATATGTATGAGAGGAGGTCATCCAGGAAAGGTTCTGATTAGTATCAGATTCATAGCACTGTGATATAAAGCCCTGGCTGCACCCCAGCCATCCCAGCATTGTTTAGTGACCTGAACCCTGGAGGAACCAACAGGAGGTGTAAGAGTGCTATTTTGTCATCATCTTTTCCATTGGTAAGGTGGGAGCAGGATGTTATGGCTTACTATGCGAGTTCATTTTCTGAAGGTTAGGGGATATAGCAGCAGAGGAATACAGCTGAGGAAAGGATGAGCACTTCAGTCTACCTTGCAGTACATGATTCTTTTACTGGCATTGTTTTGTTTTTGGGAGCACACTTGCATCACTGAATGCATCACTGGAAGCTGTTCTGTTGCAGGGTTTCTCATTGCCACCAAGAGAGTTTGGACAGTTTAGCAAGGCTGTGAGCTGCTAGCCTATATTCTTAAGTCTTGGATTTGATTTCCTTTCTTAACCAGACATTGATTCCAAGCCTTTACTGAAATTGGGCCTCATCCCAGCTAGACAGCCTGGCTGTATTCATCAATTTAATAGGAATTAGAACTGCTCATTAGTGAGTGGAGCTGCAAAACCATTTTCTTGTATCAGGTATTCATCTCCATTCCTCTTCAGCTACAGGAGTTCTGAGTTTAAAATTACTGTTTGACTGCATTGATTTTTGGATTTTCTACACTTAAGGTTTTGATATTTTCATTACTTTTTGATTTTGGGCTTATATTAGTTTGTTGTATTTTAACTTTTGATGTGAAGTTGTTCTGTCTCGCCTTTCATTCTTACAGATGGGTTCAGAGCCGATTCTTGGCTCCGAGTCAGCCTACTACAAAGCTCGAGGTCTTCAGACAACTCGAGGCCAAGTCCCTATCCCACACAGCTCTCAACCTTCCATGTCCAAAATGAGGTGCGTTCCTCGTAATGAGGTACACTTGAGATGTATGCTATCCCATGATGCACCTTGAGTTACCTCATATCTAGTTTGCTGCTACAATAGATCAGAAGTTTCCTAGCACAGCTCGGGCTAGTATAGCTTTTTGTTCCTAAAACTTTACCATAATAGTTATAGCTTTGATAGCTTAATATTAGACAATTATTCTGTTTTTGGCATTCGTTTTTTTATAGGCCTTTAATATTCCCTTCCCTTCTTTGGTGTGCCTTTATAAAATATTAGCATAGTTTTATATATATATATGTATATATATGTATATATATATGTATATATATATATATATATATATATATGTATATATATATATATATATATATATATGTATATGTATATATATATATAGCTTTGTAGTTTAAATAAGATTCTTTAAACTTTAGACATGGTGTGTGTGAGTGCATTTAGATAGTTATAGTTACATCACATTTATGCTTATACAGCCCATTTGTTGTTTAGGGCTAATTATTGCAGTTTGTTTGCTAAATGTGTGTGTGTGTGTGTGTATTCTTCTTTGAGACTACAGTCTGTTATTGTACAGTAGAATTTTTGGTACTGTAGAATTTAGTATGGCTGACCAGGAAAAAGACAAGCATCCTAAGTCTGGCTTTAAAAAAGTGTCCAAAGTGTGGACAAAAGATGTCTGTGACAGATAGTCATGTAAATTGTGTTTATTGTCTCGGAGCATTGCACTTGCAAGAGAGCTTCTCCATTTGCCATTCTTTTTCTTCCAGAGTTTTACATGAGAGAAAAAGAAAACTCATTGACAGAGGACTTTTAAAATCTTCATTTCAGGAAACTTTGAGTGACCCGGATATATTTAGCCAGTCTCCCAAGTCTTCAAAGTCTTCTAAGGCTTCTTGTACTGATGTAACAAAATCAAAAAAGCCATCGACGTTGGCTCCACAGCCTTCAGAGCTGAGCATCCTGTCTTTTCGGAGCTGGTCCCCAGTCCTGGAACTGGTCTCCGAAGTATTAAAGTTTCCCACTCTCCCTTCAGTACCACCCATTCATTTCGGTCCTTGATCAGCCTATCCGATTTGGATCTGGATCATGTGGTGCAGAAGTTGCTATAGGCACCAGCGTTTGCTTAATTTTTATTGGCTCCTACCCAAGTGGTTTCTGAACCGAAGACTGTTATGTCATCGACTTCTTTTCCTCTTCCGAGCCATACCGGTCCTTTGGAGCCAGAGGAGTTGGACCTGATGATTGTTGAGCCTTTGGAGCCTACGCCTGCTCCAGTGCCATCCGTTCTGTTTGCTCGGACTTCCTCAGCGCCTATTGAGGAGTCTAGGAGCCAACACTCTCCGGTCGGGGCCGGGGAGGATAGTCAGACTGACCTGTCAGTTCTGACTTTGCCTCTCAGGGCCTTGGCTTGGTTAAGTTTGGCTCCTACCTCTGTTTCAGAGCCCACTGTTCCGGTGCCGAGGGGATCGGTTGTTTCTTTGGATCCAGCGGTCCCTTCTCTTCAGAGCGGATGTGCCTTTGAAGCCATGAGGAGAGTGATGCCCCCCAAGACATCTACAACTTCAGGTCCAACTACCTCCTCCCCGAAAGCACCTGTGTCCACTTCTGCCTCACAGATCCCTTTGAAGCGTAGAGACCCTGAGCCTCAGGAAGGCCCACTGGGTGGCCCCTGCTCTTCTGAGACCTCACCAGAAGTTCCCACTGATGAGGTTCCCAGGAATAGAATTTGCAAGAGGAAGCACCTAGACTCTCCGCAGGAGTCTCTCACATCTGATACCGACTTAGATGAATCAGAAGGGTCCCCACGGTCCCCCTCTGATGGTATCTCATTTGCAGAGATATTAGAAATCCTTAAGCAGAGGGTTGGCTGGAAGTCCACCAACCCTACTGAAGATGAGTCGGTTCTCCTGAAGACTTTCAGTTCTCAACCCTCCACCTCTTGGGTGTCTCCACCCTTCGATGAGCTCACGAAGCTGGTCTCACAAAGGGCGTGGGAGTCTCCAGACACCATGAAGCCTGTCCCTAGGATGCCCAATAAATTTATTTCTGCCCCTCAGGATAAGTCCTTTCTCACTAAGGGAGTGCCAGTTGATGACATGGTGGTGCCAGCAGCCACCAAAAAGGAGATGTCAGAAACTTCTTCCTCTAGCCATCCTCCTAACAGAGACTTGTAGGATCATGGATATTTACGGGAAGCGCATGTACAGTTCAGCGACTTTTGCTATGCGTTCACTGAACTATCTCACACATTTTACAAGACTGCAAAGAGACCTCCTAAAAGAGCTTGGAGATACTGTTCAGGGTACAGTAGCTGCAGGAGCTTCAGACAAAGTTGCCTCCCAGTTTGCTACCCTTAATTCCATAGTGAACTCGTCCATGCATCTGATTTCATATCCAGCTGATGGAACGAGTAGGGCAGCGGGTACGGGAATTGCTCTTAGGAGGGACTCCTGGATGTGCATGTGTTCCTTCGCAGAGTCCTTTAAGTCATCCTTTGTCAAACCCCCTTTTGATGGTTCGTCCCTTTTGGGACCCAAAGTTAAGGAAACTCTTGACCAGGTGTGAGCAGGAAGGAAAGACTCGATTTTCATTGTGCTATACTGCTGCAGTCATCACACTTGGGTTATCCTGTTGTCAGGCGGTCCCGCAGTCTGCTGAATCCCAAAGTCTTGGTCCGGCATCGGTTGTCGATGCCCCTTCCCTGACGTCAGTGCGACAGGGGTATAAAAGAGACAGCCGACGCCATTTTCTTCAGTCTTTCGTGCCGCACGGTGCCCAAAGCAGAAGCAGTTCGCAAGTGCCGGTCGGCCAGCTCCTGAAATTTTCAAATTGAGTTTCAGCCTGAAGTCTTCTCTAAAGCTAAGTACCCCGTTGGGGAAACTTTTCTTGCCTCAGACCGATGTCAGACAAAGTTAATATTTGTATTTGTTGTGGGAAGCAAATACCTCATAAGGATTTTCATTCTTATTGTATTCCTTGCCTAGGCCCAGACCACGACGTCTCTGGTTGTCGGTTCTGTGCTAGGTTCAACAAACATACAATTAAGCATCAGGCAGAATTCGCCCAGCATTATTTCGGCAGAAAATTTAACTATAGCATGCCATCAGAGCAACCGACATCAGCAGTAATTAAAAAACGCAAAGATAAGGACCGGCAGCCACAGCCAAGATCAGATACCGAGGCCTCAGCAAGGCCTGATGCCGGTTCTCCAGTTTTCAGCGAGGTGCCTTCGCAGCCCCTTACTACCGCTGATTCAGAATTTCTGACGGCATCCCAAACCTAAACCGTTGGGCCTCAGGATCCGGTTCCACCTCACTCCTCGGACGCCAGCCCCGACTGGGATCCGGAAACTTTGAATAGATTTTCAGTTTCAGAGGGTGTTTTCAAACCAACAGCTGCCTCTGCCAAGCCTTATGCTAAGCTCAAAGCTCCCTTGAAAGTTAGAAAACTGGGGCCACACCCACCTCCCCACCCCCCACAGGCCCCTATGCCTAAAAAACAGATGTTTAAGATTGCAGAGGATTTAATTACCCTTATCAGGGGATCCCAGCCCCCACCTGACAAAAGGCCTAGACTGCAGGAAGATTATCCTTCCTCTGACCAAGCATCCATTTCCTCAGGCAACTCTGATGACCAGGATTACTCCTTCCTTCCTTATGAAGACTCAGATGCTGAAGAGTCCATTCTCTCTGTCTCCCCCCCCCTGAAGACTACTCTTTTGGGGAAACTTTACACACCATGAGGGAACACTTCCACTGGGAAGGCCAAGATTACTCTGACTCCAAGAAAAGACTCCGTGAGTTTCTTCTTTTTCCACAGCATAGACCCCTGGCAATTCCTCCAGTTTTAGACATTTTGGATGATGTTTTCTCTGAATCCAGTTTAAACCCAGATTCCTTACCTCCAGCTCCAGCTAAACCAGACAGATACTACCGAGTTCCTGAAACTCATAAGTTTCTATACAAAAGCCCTAATGCAGACCCTGAGACCATTTCCCAGGGTCCCAAAGGGGTTAAGGCCTCTACTGCTAAGAATCCATTCCCTTCTGAAAGAGATTCCAGAGCATTAGAAAGATGGAGAAAGAAAGTGTATACTTCTGCCACTTTGGCCATGAGGGCATTAAACTGCCAATTCCACATGCTAAAATACCAACAGTATTTGATTACACAGTTAAAGCAGAAGCTGATCCCTCAGACAGATCAACTAGATTTGAAAGAGATACAGGATTTTCTGCATGCAGCAGAACAAGTGGGAAAACATACCTTACAGTGTGGTTTTGATTCATTGGAAGCCTCATGTAGAGCAGCTGTCACAGGGTCTGTCATACGTAGGCATGCTTGGCTTAAAGAACAGGCCTTACCAGAACATGTCAAAGCAAAGTTATTGGATGCCCCATTGCAAAAAAATGTGTTATTTGGTGTCAAAGCAGAGGAAGTTTTGAAGAAAAGGCAAAATCTATGCAAACAGTTAAAGATTTTTTACAGGTACAACCTCCTCGTTTCAGCAGAAACTGGCCATCAAAAAACTGGTCCTTTCCTGCATCAGACAGACCCCAAACAGGTAGGTACAGGCGCCCAAGGGGCAGAGACCAGCCACGAGGTTCTTTCAGGCCTAGACAATGGCATACAGCAACTCAAAGAGGTGGAGACGAAAGATCTCAACCTTTCAGGAAACAAACACAATGACTTCCCTCTTCGCCTGCCAAGCAAAATTGCCCTGGCAGCACCTTTGGGAGGGAAGCAGGCTCTATTGCCACAAAATTGGCACATCATAACAAAGGACAAATGGATTCTGGACATTATTACCCGAGGCAACAGATTTCATTTCCACACTTTACCTCGGATGAGAGGCATGCCAAATCTGCCTCCAAACCAATGGGCAGCGGCTCAAACGCAAATTTCAGCTCTCATGGATATGAAAGCAATTCAAAAGGTACCTACAAAAGAGCAAGGTCAAGGTTTTTACTCAAGACTGTTCCTAGTCCCAAGAAAGGACAAAGCCTGGAGGCCCATCTTAGACCTCTCAATTCTGAACACATACCTGGAGGTACCCAAATTCAAAATGCTCACTCTACAGCAGCTCCTTCCCATGCTGGGCAATGAGTCTTGGCTGGTAATGTTGGACCTCAAAGAGGCATACCTGCATGTCCCCATCAGACAAGATTGCAGAAGATACCTCAGATTTTTGGCAGGTACAACGCATTATCAATTCTCTGCACTGCCCTTTGGCTTATCTACTGCGCCCAGAGTATTTACAAAATGCCTGGCATCAGTAATTGCATATTGCAGACAACAAGGAATACAAATTTACCCATATATGGACGACTGCCTGATCCAAGTGGACAGCAAGGACATTCTGTTACAGCATCTGGCTTTTGTAACACAGCTGCTCAGTTGCCTAGGGTACACAGTAAACAAAAAGAAGTCAAAACTAATACCCTCGCAACAAATAATATTCCTGGGTGCCAGCTTAAATACAACAGCCCAGATGGCTTACCTCACGCTAGACAAACAAAAGCAATTGACTCAATACTTCAAAAAGATAGCAACTTTTACCCAGCTCACTGCAAGGAAACTCCTGCAGGCATTGGGGTTCATGGCATCATGCATTCAACTAATCCCATATGCAAAGCTGCATATGAGAAAATTACAATGGTACCTGAAAAGTGTATGGTCTCAACACAGGCACAGCCTCGAAACAAATACACCTATCATTCCCTGCCTTCAAAAAGAGTTCCTATGGTGGGCTCAAGCATGTCAAACAAACAAGGGTCTTCCTTTCGTCTTACCTCCAGCAAACCAAACCATGACAACAGATTCTTCAGACTACACCTGGGGAGCACACATGGCAGGACAGTGCATACAGGGCAAATGGTCTGCAAAACAAATGCATCTTCACATCAACCAAAAGGAGATGCTAGCTGTGCAAAATGCCCTGACAGCCTTCAAGGACCTCTTGCATCCAGGACAACTTCTAATAAGGACAGACAACACCACAGTTATGTGGTACATAAACAAACAGGGAGGAACACACTCCTACCCTTTATGCAGACAGGCTATGACTTTATGGAACACAGCTTTGACCTACCAAGTACAACTACAAGCACAATTCCTGCCAGGAAAGGAAAACATATTGGCAGACGAATTAAGCAGAAACATGGCAGACCCCCACGAGTGAAGACTATACACCCACAAGTATTTTCAATGATAACTCAAAGATGGGGATGTCCAGATCTATTTGCGTCCCCCAACAATTGCCAATTACAAAAATTCTGCACAAGGACTTGTCACTCCCTAGCATGGAAAGTGGACGCTCTATCATTCAGTTGGACAACACTGACAGTCTATGCCTTCCCTCCACTTCCTCTATTGACCAAGGTATTATTGAAGGTCAGATCAGAGAGACCACAAATTATCCTCATTGCTCCGGACTGGCCACGCCAGCACTGGTACCCATTACTAAGGAACTTGACTCACAGCCCTCCATGGATCTTGCCTCAGTTCCCACTACTGTTGACTCAGAAAAACTATCAAACCCGTCACAGCCAGCTCATAACTTTAAATTTAGCTGCATGGAGAATTCCTTAAATTATCAATCAACACTTCTCTCAAAGGACGTCCTGAATGTAATTATGGAGGCCAGGAGGCCTAGCACCAGGAAAACTTATTCAGACAAACGGAGAAGATTTTGTGCATGGCACCAGGCTAAAGGTCAAAATCCTTGGATTCCAAACATTCCTCACATACTGCAGTACCTAACTGAGATGCTACACAAAGGCCTTTCCTTCTCCTCCATTAAGATCCATGCTTCAGCCATTTCAGCCCAATATAATACGGATCCCCCAATTTTCTCACACCCTTTACTTAGACAGTTTCTCAGAGGGGCTAAGAATATAAGACCCCCCAGAAAATCACCAACACCAACTTGGGACCTGAACTTCGTTTTAGAAAAGTTAACACTACCTCCTTTCGAACCAGCATTCTCAGCAGAACTACAATACTTGTCTTGGAAAACAGCGTTGTTACTGGCTATTACCTCAGCACACAGGGTCTCAGAACTACAAGCACTTATGGCAGTGGAACCTTTCATCATTTTCCATCAGGACAGAGTCTCTTCTGAACTAACCCTACCTTCATGCCCAAGGTAGTATCCAGTGTGGCTTTGAATCAGTCCATTCATTTACCCACCTTTTATCCTAACCCACCGAATAAAGGAGAAAGGCTCCTTCACTCTTTGGACATTCACAGACAGCTACATTACTATTTAGATAAGACAAAGAACTTCAGAAAAACTGACCAACTCTTTGTATCATATGCTGCAGGTTCACAAGGAAAGGCTATTTCAAAACAGACCATCTCCAAATGGATAGCACATTGTATCCGCTTTTGCTACTTGCACCATGGGAAGGCAGTACCTGTCAATATTAGATCCCATTCTACCAGGGCTACTGCAACCTCAGCAGCCTTTCTCAGAGGGGTTCCAACCAAAGACATTCTGGAGGCAGCTACTTGGAGTTCAGTGCACACCTTTACCAAGCACTACAACTTTCCATTATACTCAAAAAACAGGGCTGGTTTTGCCACTGCAGTTCTGCAGGGCATCCTAGCATCACCTAACCCAATTTAGTACCAGCCACCCTTCCATAGCTTTGGGATTCTACCCAAGTGCGATGACTGCAGCAGTATAGCACGATGAACATAGTGCAGTTTTGTACCTACCATAAATGTAGATGTTCTAGTGGTTATACTGCTGCAGTCCAGGTTACCCTCCCTCCATCCCCTCTACATACCAGGGTGTTAGTTACAACTCCATGTACTTCAATCTATTGGATGCATGTCTATATGATGTATTTGCTAACAGCTAGTACTATTGTTTATCTACTAAGGTATTGTTGCATAGCTATTGTATTGCCTTCCTACTTAGGGGCACCTGACATCTGGGGCAAGAAAAACTGAAGAAAATGGCGTCGGCTGTCTCTTTTATACCCCTGTCGCACTGACGTCAGGGAAGAGGCGACGACAACCGATGCCAGACCAAGACTTTGGGATTCGGCCGACTGCGGGACCGCCTGACGACAGGATAACCCAAGTGTGATGACTGCTGCAATATAGCCACTCGAACATCTACATTTATGGTAGGTACAAAACTGTACTTTTTTCCACCCCTACTAGAACCTACCCAAAGGGTCAAAAGGGAGTAAAGATGTGGTTCCGAAAAGCCCAAGGAGCCTTTCTGGGCACACGTGGTGAACCCCCCTCCAGGAGCAGAGGAGGGGGCAATAATACAAGACGCCGCCCTCGTGGCAGAGGGGGACAACAAAACCAGGGGCGGCAGAGACCAGTTCTTTGGGAAGCCCTACCAGCGCTCCTGAAAGGAGGCAGTCAGGGGTCACTTATCTTTGTATCCAGACACCTGGCTCAAATTAACAAATGACAGCTTGGTACAAAGTAGAGTTTCCAGAAGATATTTCATTCCCTTCGCCATTCCCCCTCCATTGACAATAAAAATCCCGGACGTTCCCCCCCAGTTACAAGGAACAAGCAATAGTAGAGGTCTAAACATTGCTAAGAAAAAGTCATCCTGCCATTCCCAACAGACCAGAAAGGATCCGGAACTTACTCAAGAATCTTTTTAGTTCCAAAAAAGACAGGGGACTGGAGAACTATTTTGGACCTCAACAGACTAAACAGATATGTCAAGAAAGAGAAGTTTCAGATGTTCACGCTTCAGTCGATACCTCCCTTCTTAGGGAAAGACACTTGGATGTGCTCGATAGATCTACAGGATGTGTACTACCATATAAAAATGGCCAGACCATCCAGGGATCATCTGTGCTTCCAGCTGGCAGCCAGTCATTACCAGTTTCGAACCCTGCCCTTTGGACTCACTACAGCCCCCAGAGTGTTCACCAAATGTATGGCAGTGGTCACGGCTCACCTGAGGCATTTAGGATTCCAGGTGTTTCCGTACTTTAGACGATTGGCTCCTCACTGCCACCACCAGGCATCAGCTAATACAAGCCAGGCACATCACTCTTACTCTTTGCAATCATCTGGGCATTACCATAAATTCAGAAAAATCTGCCTTGTCGCCATCACAAGGTATTGTTTTTATCTGAGCAGAATTGGAAGCCATCACCACCACTTTAAAACTTCCAGCAGAAAGAGTTTTACTACTTCATCAGCAAGTCCAGAACATCATATCCAGAGACAAGGCTCCAGCATCATAAGTGCTAAAGTCATTAGGCATGATGGCAGCTACAATAATAGCGATACCATTGGGTCGCATGCACATGCTGATTCTACAATGGCTGCTATTCACTCAGTGGTCTTATCAAGAGCTCCCAATGTCTCATCTCTTAATTGTAACAAACACATGCAAAAAGGATCTTCGGTGGTGGTTGACTTCTCTTCAAGTAACGATAGGTCGTCCTTTTATCCTACCCTCACCAGCGGCCACAGTGACCACAGCCGCTTCTCTGATAGGGTTGGGGGGACATTTTTAGGGAAGAACAGCCCAGGATGCATGGACTGAACAAAAGACACATCTTCATATCAGTGTCCTGGAGATGAGAGCGGTACTTTAGGTGTTGCAGTACTTTCAGGACTCTCTCCCTGTGGGGACAATTGCGATTCAGACGGACAACATGTCATTGGTTTGGTACTTGAACAAACAAGGAGGAACCAGGTCCTATCCCCTTTGTCGCAAGGCCCTAAGAGTATAGCAGTGGGCTGCATCCACCCAGTGCTTTCTGATAGCAACGCACATCCTGGGAAAATCCAACATGAATGCAGACAAACTGAGCAGGGCAATTTTGTTGCCTCACTAGTGGTCCCTCAAAAAAGAGATGGAGAGAATGTCCCGCAGGTGGGGCCAGCCTTGGTGCGACCATTTTGCTTATCACATGAACACTAAATGCAGAAGCTACTTTGCCCTGATTCCCCCTCTGGGAGATTCCCCGAGGGACGCACTCATATACGATTGGCCTCTGGGTCTCCTCTATGCATTCCCATCAATTCACTTGATACCTAAAGTATTACAGAAAGCAAAAGCCCTGGGAAGGACCATCATTCTAATAGCCCCTCATTGGCCTCGTCAGATTTGGTTCCCCTTCCTTCTACTTCATCTGTTGGAAGAGCCTTGGATTCTGGACCCAATTCCAGACCTTCTGACGCATTCGTTAGGGGCTCTTCATCCCTCACTGCAGTCCTTAAAATTTACAGCTTGGCTGCTCCAATTCCCAACATAGCCAGTTTCCGTAACCTCTCAAACGAAACGCAGCATATTTTAATATCTTCTCATAAATCCTTTACTAGGAAGTTGTACCTTAGCAGATGGAGGAGATTTTCTGTATGGACTTCTCAGAATAACATTGATCCCTACCAAGCCCCTGTTTCCTCTATATTAGAATTTTTGACTATGCTTTTCAACAAAGGAGCTGCAGTTCAGGTACAAAGTTCAGGTGCAACTTGCTGCCATCTCTAATTTCATCTTGGCTTTGAAGGATTGAACATAATGTCACACAAGCTATCCACAGCCTTTCTCAAAGGGACCTTCCACCTCAGACCACCAGTGAAATCCCATTGTACCCCATGGAACCTATATTTTATGCTTTCACGTATTATTCTCCCACCTTTCGAGCCAGCTTCCTCATGTGATTTTAAATTTTTATCTTGGAAGTGGATTCACTAGAGAATGTCGAGTTTCTGAAAACTCGACTTTCATATGACCAAGACCATATGATCGACTTTTCAGAAACTCAACATTAAAAAACAAATCACAAAAAAAGAGGTCACACACACCATTTATGCAGGGGGGCAAGCCCCCCCTGCACCCCCACACCCCCCCTACTTAAATATACCAGCTCCGAGATCATACTGCAGTGGGGAAAGGGAAATCTCCCATTCCGCACTGTATGCAGAAGCGTAGAACAGGAGATTTCCCATTTCCTTGCTACAGTGCAGTCACGGACATAATATTTTCGGGTAGGAAAGGTGCAGGGGGTCTTTCCCCCATACAAAAACAATATTTATTACTGTTTTTTTTATTATTTCTTCTTCAGTGTCGAGTTTCTGAAAACTTGATCATATGGTCTCGACCATATGAAATTCGAGTTTTCAGTAACTTGACATTCTCTAGTGCTCCCCTTTTTAGTAGCCATCACATCTGCCCGTAGAGTATAAGAGCTACAGGCCTTGTCCATAAAACATCCATATTTGATTTTTCATGCTGACAGAGTGTCCCTGCGAACAAATCCTTTATTTTTACCTAAAGTTTATACTGAAGCTAACCTTAACCAAATCATAGATTTACCAGTGTTTTTCCCCAAATACACCAACAACTTAAGAGTATATGCTGCACAAGCTTGATGTTCATAGACAGCTCAGATTTTACCTGGATAGAGCCAAAGAGTTTAGAAAATCAGAACAACTTTTTGTTTCTTTTTCAGATTCTAGGAAAGGAATGCCAGTGGCAAAAACAACACTGTCTAAATGGTTATCTGATTGTATCACCTTCACTTATTCAGCTGCCAGTTTACCTTTACAACACAAAATTAAGGCTCATTCTACCAGAGCAGTGTCCACATCCTCTGCTTTTTCTGCTAGGCTTCCTATAGACAATATTTGTGCAGCAGCCACTTGGTCAAGATCTCATACCTTTATCACTCATTACAAAGTTGATAAGGCCTCCAGAGACTCCTTTGGTTCTACTGTCCTGAAAAACATACTCCCGTGAGCCACCCGAGAAAGATGGTGCTTGGGACACTACCCATCTGTAAGAATGAACGTCGAGATAGAACAACTTCACATAAAGAAGTTATGTACTCACCATAAAGTTCCATGTGAGTTATTCATCTCACCTTCATTCTTAATTCCCACCCTCCTACCCCCTCCAGGGTTTTTCGAGGACCGAGATACTAGTTTTATCATGGTTGCTCAATCTTTCTATGGGTTTTCCCTAAAAAGTGATAGAATGGCACATGGTATTGTTAGACGCAGGAAACAAGATCTGAGGTAACTCAAGGTGCAGCATGGGATAGGGACTTGGCCTTGAGCTGTCTGAAGACCTCGAGCTTTGTAGTAGGCCTACCCGGAGCCGAGGATCGGCTCCGAACCCATCTGTAAGAATGAAGGTGAGATGAACAACTCACATGAAACATGGTGAGTACATAGCTTCTTTTTTTACTGCATTCTTTTCTTGAAGTTTAAAAGTTGTTGGCTAGGGTCAGTTAAGAAATATTCCTTTTGCATTCATTAATTGAGTAGGATTTAGATCTAGCTAATTAGTAGGAGGAGCTGAGAAGCAGTTTTCTTATTTTTCTTATTTAAGATATTTATCCACCTTACTTTTCAGTTACAGGAGCTCTGAGTTTAAAACTACTGTTTGACTGCATCCTTGTTGTGCTTTTAAACTTAGTGCTTTTTTAGCTGCCCACCTCTACTGTAAATTAGAATTTGCAAACAGAGCCACTCCCAGTGCTATTTCTATTGGACACTGATAACTCATACTTATAAGACACTCCAGTTAGCCTCTCAAAGCTCGAATTAACCTGTTTCATATGATACCATTTCAGCTAGTGCTAGCATTGCCATCTATCCATTTGTTTTTTTTTTTTTTTGTTTTGTTTTGTTTTTTTTTTTTTGTTTTGTTTTTTTCCGGACTATCTGGAAATCAAAGTGATTGTCCAGTAGTGCGGAAAACCTTTACAAGGTCTGGTGTTCTTTTTTCAAAAAGAAACAGACTATGGGAGTTTGTTAAATTGGTAGATTTACTGTGTTTTTTGTTTTTTTAACAAAAAGCATAGTAAATCCGCAGGAAAAAAAGGCATCATAAATGGAAAAGAGGCCATTTTGCCCCAGCTGATATGGTGATGATGATAGGAAATGAGCGGAAAGTGAGTGGGACATGGGGTTGTGGGAGGTGCGAGGGATGTGGCCTAGGTTAAGTTTTAGCCACAACGAAAAGTGGCAACCCTAGCTAGTACACATTGCAGTATTCAGAATGCTAATCTGTATTGTTTGTAATCTGCATTTTTCCTTTTTTTAACCAAAAGTCAACTGTTTGTATGTTTAACTTTGTCTGGGACCTTAATCTTGTAGTATCCCTCACAATGAGAGAACTGTGAGTTACAGCAGGATCTGATCCTCATTTATTTAATTTCTACTGTTTTTTTTTTTTTTTTTTTTTTTTTAACTGTTTGTACTTTACTTGGTCTGGGAGCTATAGTCTTGTAGTATAACTCACAATAGTGAGAGACTTGTGAATTGTTGCAGGATCCGGGCCTAATTTATTACATTTCTACTGCATTCATTTGTCTGTTACCATTTTACTTGGTCTGGGATCTTGGTCTTATAATGTCACTCACAATGGTGAAAGAATTGTGAATTGCTGCAGGATATGAGCCCCAATTTATTTCATCTCTACTGCATTTTTTCTTCTTGCATTTTATTTGGTCTGTGGACCTTAGTGTAGTCTTGTAATTTCACTCATGGCAATGAGAGCATTGTGAATTGCTGCAGGATCTGAGGCTCTTTTATTACATTTCTATAGCATTTTTTTTCTGTTTGCATGTTACTTAGTGTGGGAACCTTAGTCTTCTATCATTCACAATAGTGAAAAAATGTGAATTGCTGCAGGATCTGAGCCTTATATATACACTTATACTACATTTTACTCTTCACTGATTGGATTCCTCTTCAGCTCATCTTCTTTAACCTGTACTGAGCTGTGCAACAGTGGTTTATAGTACCCTGTCTATACACAAGCACCAATAGTTGTAATTTTCCATATAAAACTTCCTCTTCTGTTTTCACAAGTATCTAGCTAAGTGTTTGCCCACTGAGAAATACTAACCCAAGTGTGTGGTTTTAGATTAATCAAGACCTCTCCCAGCCAAAAAGCTCCAAACCCTAATTGCACTTCTCCTCATAGATCACACAAAAAGAGGATCCACAGCCATGAATTTGCACTTCACTACTGTCTCTACAGCCAGCCCATGGAAATGGCATCCTGAAACAATGCAGCAGTTGTCTCATGTTTCCTGACACCCATCTTATTCTTAAGCAGACTTGCACGGTATGCGAGAGATGCAATTATACTTTGTGTTTGGAGGTAAAGCTGTCACATACAGACATTGATATCTCCAAACAGGTTACCAGCAACAACTACACTACACCTACTATGGATCAGACACATAAACTCACGTATACTGAGGCCCTTAAATCCAATCTATCCAAACCCCAAAGATTTCCCATACAATACCCTCAGCTCTCTCTCAAATACTTTACAAAGACAGCACTCCCCAGGACACATACAGCCACATCTCACAATGTCTCGGCTTCTAAGCCCTTAAGGCAAACTGCCACACATCCCAATATATTGGTCATTTGAGAGACTGTTTTGAGACACACTGATATCCCTTCCCCACCAGGCTGAGCAAGGAGACCTTCATGATCAGTTGCCTATCAGGAGCACTGATCTGCCAGATCACACATACACTCAGGACATTAAACCACAAGTACCAGTTTGACTCTGTCATAGTCCATGTGATTGTTAATGGCCTGAGATGTACCTCCCTGGGCTACATGAAGAGAGACATGAGAGTGGTTTAAGATTGTGTCCCAGGTAGGTATGAGCCTAGCATTGAGCAATATTTAACTTTCTCCAAGGATGATGCCACAATATAAATAGGAAATGGTTGACTTAAACAATTGGCTTAGTTACTGGTGTCATTCTAAGAAGGTTCAGTGTTTGTCAGCTTCGAAGGACTTGATCAACAGACATTGCTGCCTTGCCAAGGGTGGTCTGCATCTATTCCCACCAGAATTTCATATATTAACCAGAACATTGTGCACTTCTATAGTGCATTTTTTAGGCACAGTCAGTCTGATAAACCTTCCAACATTGTAAATTCTACACAAGATAAACTAAAGGTGTTACTGCTCAGTACTAGGAGTCTCAAGAAGCACCACTCCCTAGAAGTACTCCTAACCCTGGAGAGTGTTGATATCTGTGCATTTACTAAGACATGGTTTAAAGCCACAGAAGACACCCCAGCAGTACAAGGCTATAATGCCGCCCACACATTTAGACCAGCTGCTGCACAAGAAGGGACAAGAGGTGCAGGTGTATCAATCTTCATAAAAAGTAAGCACACCTCAAGACTGGTCAAACAATATGACATACTTGAGCTACTCCATGCCCATCTAACCTTTGGTAAAGTCCAGTACCATATTCGTGCTAGCTATAGGTCCCCATCTATGACCCAAGACAACCATACCATGTAATTGAATGTACTGGAGTCACTCATAGTTGAGCCCAGCACCATATTCATGGGTGATTTCAACTGCCCCATCAACTGGGATACATATACAACCATTAACATGCAGGCTCAAAGATTCCTGGATTTTGTCAGTACAAACACACTGGAACAGCTGGTCGGCACACCTACTAGGGGTGCAAATATCCTGGATCTGGTACTCACAAATATGAGGGAATAATGTAACCCCCCCCCCATTGGTAATATCCTCACTGGTCAGATCAGATCCCAAAGTGGTCACCTTTGAAATAAGTATAAAGGCTGAACTCCCAGCAAACTCCAGAACATTTAAGAACTTTTCCAAGGCTAACTACCCTGTTATTAAGCGATGGCGTATCTAAATTCTAAGCCCCTCTTCCTAGATTCAGAGAATACGGTGCCCTATGTGGAATTATTTACAGAAGCCCTTTATAAGCATGTAAATAACTGCATAGAAACGGCAGTACCAGACTGAAATAAACCTAGGACAAACTCCAAAAACAAGCCTCCTTGGTGGACTCCCAATATAAATAAGTTGTTAAAAAAAAAAAAGAAAATTCAGACCAAAAATAGGAAGGGCTCATCCCAAAAGACAAAAAGCTCCCTCATTGGTGTCAGCATTCAACTGAGGGGATTAATCAAGTCCACCAAAGCCAACTTTGAGTCAAAAATAGCCTCCCAGGCTAAGGATAACCATAGGCATATTTTTCAGTTATGTACTCAACTGAACTAATAGTAAGTGGAACTTCCTATACTGAACCGGTGGATGTAGCAGGTTTGTTGGCCAATAAATTTTGCTCCAGTTTCACCTCAGGAAGTATCCTCTATTATTTCTCCCCAACTATTACTAAAGAACAGGTCCTCACTGCACTCTTCAGAGCTAAAAACACTGCATCAGTGGGTCCTTATATCCCAGGATGCCTCCTATGTAGCTTGAAACATGGCCTTTCAGACCCACTGAGAATCTCTATTCAACTACAGCCTCCAGACAGATTTCATCCCTAGGGAATGGAGGGCTGCAACAGTCATCCCTCTTCACAAAGGCAGACCATCAACAGACCCATAAGTTTGACTAGCATTATATGCAAGGCCATGGAAAAAATTATGGTGGACCTGACAAAGCTATAGGAAATCTTCAAACACTGGACCCATCATGGTTATGTTTCATCAGGGGCAGGTCATGCCTACTAAACCTGGTGGACTTCTTCAGGAAGATCACTAAAGCTATGTTCAAGGACAAAATAGTCAAAGGCATTTCACACACTACCTCACTTGTGTGTGATAAAATAACTCACAAATTTAGGCATAAATCCCTGTGTCACCCAATTGATAGCCAAATGGCTCACAGAAATTACACATGAAGTTAGGGTGGGGGAATCTACCTCTACCAAGAGGCCTGTTACTATTGGTGTCCCACAGGGCTCAGTACTGGGACCTCTTCTGTTTGGCAAATGTAGGGCGCCTTTGGCTGACCAAATTTACTGATGACTGCAAAATGAGTGCAGTCATTGAATCCCCCATATAAGTAGATATCCTTCAGGAGTGTCTGACACAGAACCATGGCATAAAACACACTGCAAAAAATGCATAAATTATAATTTTTGGGAGGATGACCACCCCTGCAGATTACAACATTGATAACATTCCTCTAAGAGTAGACACAGTGATAAGGGACTTAGGAACTCAGTTTGACAGTAATCTGAACTTTTGATCACTGTTTGTCTATGCTAGTGAGAAAAACCTTCTACATGGCATAACTTATAAGTAAGGGCATGACATCTCGATCTAAGGAGATCATAGTTTCACTATACTCAACCCTCATTAGACCAGTACTGTAGTACAGTGCTGACTTTGGCATGTACCTGAGCAGGCATTTGCAATAGCTGGAGCAGCGGGTCTATATTAAATTAGCGAACACTCAAAATAGCGAAAGTTGATTTATCGACCCTAAAAGACGAAACCGCACAATCTTGAAGACATGGAACAGTGATCCCCCCCCCCCCCAGGGAAAACAATCGCTGCCCCCCCCAAAAAAAAGTTCAAAACACAAAATAAAGTGGGGGGGCTTCGCCCCCCCCCACACACACACACCCTCCTTACTTAAATATACCAACTCTGAAATCACACCACAGTGGAGGAAATGGCAAAGTCATGAAAATCGCCCAGCAATTTTTTTTCCCTGAGAAAAAAATTGCTGTTCCATGTCTTCGGGACTGTCAGGTTTCGCTCTTAAAGGATCGATAAATCAGCATTCGCTATTTTCAGCATTCACTGATTTAATATAGACCCAGAGCAGCCACTCAGGTTTCCTCAGTGAAAGAATACAGGGTGTAAATAATGTATCCTGTGTAGACCGCCTCAAAGCCCTGTCCCCTGTACTCTGTCTCCTATAGACTAATGAGGGGAGATCTGTGTGTAATCTGCAAGGCATTCTCTGATCCAGCCCTGATGGATCTGCTACACATTCACAAAACAAACATTAGTAGAATTACCTGTTCTCGGGATCTAAATCTATTCTGTGATATAAACAAGACATGTTGGAGGGGCAGGTATGTGTCTCAGAGATTACTCCTTCATTGGAACAGATTCCTCATTCATGTGAAACAGAGCTCTTCCCTTAGCCTATTCAAATGCAGTTTGGACAAATGGATGGGAAATCACACATTCATCCCTGTCTTGTCTCCTGTTGTCCTTATGGTCAAGGAACAGTTTGCAGATGTCCTATGTCACAGCCATATACCAAAGAAATTCCACCCCTTGAGCACTGATAATTGAAGCATGAATGGATAGGATTAAAACCACTCTAGGGTTGTTAGCCTAGTAACCTCCTATGATCCTACAAAAAAATGAAAAAGAAAAAAATCTAACTACCAATATATACCCTTCCTGCCTGTATGGTGCCCACTGCTGGTTGGTTATCGGACCACTACAGTAGTTAACCATTAGGGCAGAGGAATGAAGGAGATAACTGGCGGTGGTGTTGTAATGTATTACAACACTGCAGCTGGGCTTCTGACAGGTAAGGGAAGGTACTGTTCTGCAAGTCATTTTATGCTTGTGGGAGCACACACCCATCACCGGGTACAGAAGGATGGACTATTCATAGGTTCATATGTAGGTACTAGGCTATTGGCCCTAGGGCCTTTATAAGCCTAGCCAAAAAAATTACCCTGGCTTTCACCACCCAAGAAAATTATTTACCTGTGCCCTTGTCGAGCAGAGCCACAGAAGTGATCCCGGGGTGAATTTCCTATTTCCCATCCAATCATCAAGATTTTTCTTGAAGAGTGCTAATGAGGAGCTTTGTTTGATATAGATAGGTAGTTTGTTCCAGAGTATGAGAAGTCTCTGGGACAGGAATCTATCCCTCCAGCATGTTCTGTTTATTGTGTTGACAAGGTTTAGGTCCCTAGAGTGTGTAGCTTGGAGGGCTTGGGATTTCTTTAAGTGAAGCATGTCCAACAGCTGTGGGTTTGACATAGCTTTGTATGTTGGGCAGAGATCGCCTCTGAGTAGGTGATATGCAACGGAGTAAAGCTGGAGTTTTTTGAGACGGTCTGCATAGGGCATGTGTTTGAGGCCGGTAATCCTCTTTGTGAGGTATTTCTGCGGCCTTTCCAGTTGTTGTAGATGTCTTGTGAGGTTCATACCAGCGTTCTACTCTATAATGGGTCTAGTGAGTGATGAGTAGAGGGGAACAATGACCTCTTTTTTCCTGGATGAGAAACCTTTTGTGATGAGGTGTACCACGTAGAAGGATTTCCTGACTAATATGGCAGTGTGATTATCAAATGAGAGACTACTGTCCACCTGTGACCCAAGGTCTTTTATCACACTTTTGGTGTTAAGTAGACTACCGCCTATGTGGTAGTTCATGGGTGCAGAGTTTTCACCAAAAGGGATGACAGTGCACTTTTTGGCATTGAGCTTGAGGCCATGGCTTTGACACCAGGTATCTGTCTCAGTGAGGCCCTTTTGTAGGATGTCCACATTGTTAAGAGTTTCGATTATGGCTCCTAGTTTGCAGTCATCTGCGAACTTCATTAGCCAAAGACCTTCTGTGTTGGCCTGTACTTCAGAGAAGTAGATACCAAACAGGAGAGGACCCAGGACTGAACCGCGTGGTACTCCAATTGTCACTGGTCTGAAGTCGGATGTGGAGTCTGCTACTTTCACAATGTGGGTTCTGTCAGTGAGCCAGTTGACAACCCATCTTATGACACAGTTTTTGTATAATTCCAGAGTGGGAGATGGTGACGAAAGCCTTGGCGAAATCTAAATAGGCTGTGTGAACCACCTTACCCTTATCTACATCTTTGGTGACTGCTTCAAAGACGTCTATCAGGTTTAGGAGACATGATCTGCTTTTTACAAACCCGAACTGGGTGGGGTCCAGAGTTTGGAGATTATCAATGTCTTTGTTTATAGGTTCCATGATGATACGTTCCATGGCCTTGCAGACCAGGATTGTCAGGCTAATGGGGCGGTAGTTCCTGGGGTCCATGGTGGATCCCCCTTTGTGGAGTGGAATAACTGTCGCTGTGCCCCATTCAGTGGGCACAAAGAGGTGAGGCTATGATTGAACATGGTACTTAGGTGGGGTGCCAGTTCATTCTATAGTTTGTTTAGAACGCAGCCTGGGATGTTGTCAGGTCCCATGGATGCTGTGTTCTTGGCTTTGGAGAGTGTGTTTTTACCTGTGCAGCTGTGATTACAGGAACTTTGCATTCTTCCAGTATAGAGATGGGCTCTTCAGGGGGTGGGAGGGGGGTAAAGTTATCACTGAACCTATCTGCCAGGATGTTGGCAATATCAGTTGGTTCTGTATATTTAGTGCCATTGTGCTGTAACTCAGAGCAGATCTGAGTGTTGCCATTGAGGTTCTTGACATAGCTATAAAATGTTTTGTGGTTGTCTTTAGAAACAATGGCGATTTTGTTTTCGTAACTAGCTTTGGAGGATTTTATGAGGTATCTCAGCTTCTTACTCAGGCTGACCAGGGAGTTCCTCCAATCATGGGATTTTACTCTTTTTTGCAGCAGTTTCTTTCTTCTGTTGTAGACAAATTTTGTTTATGACAGGGGACCAACAGATTGGCTTCCTTTTTTTAGAGGATAGCATCTTGGTTCTGTTAGGGATAACATGATCCATGCACTCGTGTAAGTGCCTATAAAGTGCATTTGTGTAGGATTCAACAGTCATACCTCTATTGTCTGTCTGCATGGGTGTCGTGAAGTTTAACACTTCTGTCTTAAGAAGCGTGAAGTTGGCTTTGGATAATTTTTTTACGGTGGTTTCCGTAATGGCGGGTGGGAGTGGGATGTGGATGTCTAGGGTGATTAGCTTGTTGGTCGGATCTGACCAACGAGAAATTAACCTCTGCTGTGGAACATCGGTCACCCTTGTTGGTAATGACCAGGTCTAGGATATTGCTGCCCCTGGTGGGGGTGTGGATAAGTTGATCCAAGGCGTTGGAATTTATGAATTCCAGAAAACGTTGAGCAAAAGAGTGGGGGATCTGTAGTAAGCTACAATTTGGATTGTGGCCTTGCCCAGAGTTGGTTGCACTTGGATAATCTCGGATGCATTATGCTGACCAACTAGCCTGGAGGTGAGGATATCCTTAATGAATATGGACACGCCTCCGCCTTTAGTGTTTTAGTCCAGGTTATGTGGCCAAAAGGCGTGGTATGAATTATAGCCTGGTAATGCAGGGGTGCTCTCTGGAGCCTTGAACCAGGTCTCTGTCACTGCACAGATGTCAATGTTCTCCAGTTTGAGTGCCTCGAGTGAGTGCATTTTGAGGTTTAGACCTCTAGCATTGAGTAACATTACCCTCAGATTTTGCTTGCTTGTACCTGTTACAGTGGAGAATTTGTCATTTGAGCCTTGTCTAAAAAAAGACACTATAGGGGTGGCAAGAGCCTTAGCCAGTATCCGGAATACCAAGGGCATCAGGTGCATGCCATCTCTGGTAAAGCATCATGGTCTGTTGATCATTTCATCCCAGGCAGACAGATACTGGATCCCTTTAGAATGACACCAGAAGCTTAGCCAATTGTTGAAGTCAATCATTTTGTCCTTGTACTGTGGTATCGTTCTGGGTTATGGCAGGATGCTAGGGTCATACCTGCCTGGGCTACAAGATCAGAGAGCTCCTCCATGTCTCTTTTCATGTAGTCCAGGGAGGTACATCTCATGTCATTCACTCCAACATGGACAATGACAGATTCATATTTATATTTGTTGTGGCATGACTTGACTGCGTGTGTTATGTGGCGGATCCTGCCACCCGACAGGCAGCTGACAGTAATTTTGTCCTTGTTTAGCCTGTTGAGTGGAACATCATTGTGCCTGACTGTAGAGTCACTTATGACTACAGTGTTGGGCACGTTGTTATGCCTTATGGTCTGTGGTTGAGTGGCACACTGAGTTTGTGGGCTATGTGTCACTTGGGTTGTGTTCTGGGGGTGGAGGTTGCTTGTGTTTCTGCTTTGGAGGTCTCTGTTGCTTCGGCAGATTTTTATTGAGAGCCTCCGTGAATGTAGGTGTGTGTTTTGTGTTTTTATGTGTGTGTTTTGGTGGTGTAGGTTTTGAGGGACTATGTGATGAGTGTGGTGTGGTGCAAGTGTTTACCCTCTCCTCTTGACTGTCTAGTCCAGTCGTGGGTGAAGAGAGCTTTGCTTCCAGTTTGCCATATAAGTGCATCTCTCACAGGTTGTAGTGTTGGGTGGTAGGAGGAAAGGGTTGTCTGTGTACATGAGGCAATTGCTGCATTGCCCCAGGATGCCCATATTCATCAGGTAGACAGGGGAAAACACCGGGAGCTGACCCATAGACATTCCTGGATAGGTGCTTATTTATTAAGTACTAAAAACTGATGTTATGTGATCCTATCTCGCCTACATTCTGACTGATGGGTTCGGAGCCGATCCCTCGGCTCCGACTCGGCACGCTTATGCCAAAGAGCGAAGTCTCTTATTGGCTGAGCTTACTATATCCCAGGATGCACCACTACCAGTCCCCCAGATCTCGTTTGCCGCTAACTAGCAAAGACGTGGTCTCGAGCTGGCTGAGCTAAGTAGTGTTTTCACTAACTTTTTCTGTCAGGAATTTGCTATTTCTATAACAAAAGCTGTTTTAACAGCTACTCTGTACTTTTGTGTGTGACTGGAAATTTTTTTGTGGAAATTTTGTGTGTGATTGTGTGTTTGTTCTGACTAGAGGCCCCCTTGATCTGTAGGGCCTTTCCCTGTCAGTCAATCCCTTTCAAATCCTTAGGGGTTCTAGGATCCCCTTGAGTTATTTTCTCTGTTGTTATCGGGCTGTCAATCTTAACCGGCAACCGTAAGCTAATCATTGTAGTGTCAGTCAATTTAGAAAGACAATACAGAATAGTGTTTTTTTTTTTTTTTTTTTCTGTGAGAGAGTTACTGAATTGTTATAATGTCTCAGGCTCCTAGGCCTTCGGGATTTAAGAAGTGCACTAAGTGCAGTTTTAAAATGTCTATCACGGATGACCACTCTCTCTGTGTATATTGTTTGGGCGCCAAACATTTGCAGGAGTCCTGCAGCGTGTGTCACGCGTTTTCCTCGAGGGTCCTCCAAGAGAGGAAAAATAAACTTATTTTGAAAGGCCTTATAAAACCCTCTTTTGAAGAAGCATTAGCGTCCTCTCCTTCTCCTGCTAAAAAGAAAAGGGCGTCGGCTCCGACCAGTCCGTCGGACCCGACCGCCAAAAGACATAGGCAGGCTTCTCCTTTGGCTCCAAGGACTTCGGAGCCGAGGGCGGAACGGTCTGCCTCGATGCCTCCAGTCTCGACTCCTCTGGCTTCGGAGCCGATGGCTGGGGCATCGAGAGGCGGGTCACCTTCATCGACTCCACTGATCTCGGAGCCGATGAAGGTTGTCCGCTCAGACACTTCCTCCTCGGCGCCGAAGTCCTCCTCGGCACCGATGGAAACTGGTTTGTGCATTCCTTCGGCGCCGATAGTTATCGAGTCGCCTCGGAGCCGGTCCCCTAGTCCCTTGGGGCCGTTGGAGAGGCCTACTCGAACCCGTTGTCTCCTCTAGGTCAGCGAGAATTTCAGATTCGGACATAGACAGGGTGCTCCAAAGAGTGTTCCAGTACCCTGTCTTTCAAAATTTGTTTGGCTCCAACCCAATTGGCTTCGGGCCGATAGCCCACTCCATTGCCATTCCTCCTCCGACCGCCCGGCTCCGTGAGCAGGTGCTGATGGAGCCAGTGGAGATCCTAGGGTCGGCTCCGACCCTTACTCCAACCCGGCCTTGGTCCGAGTTTAGCACACGGACTTCTTGGCCGGACCGGGGTGACGTTTGGGACCAATGCTGTCGGTTCCGAGCCTCCCTCTCGGTGCTTCGGCCGCGGGACTTCCGTCTGCTATCATGGCTCCGGGGACCGGACATTCCCAGGATTCTGGGGGTCCGGCTTTCAGAGCTATGAGGAGTGCCTTGGCCAAGTCTTCTTCGGCCATCTCTACGGCTTTACCGGCACCTTCCCTGGGCATGGAGACTGGGTCTTTGGCAGTTCCCCTGTCTCTAGGCAGCGGAGCCCCGGGGCCTGAGGTTATCCCCACTGGGGGTTCCCCTCCTCCTGAGGGTTCTTCGGAGTTGTCTTCTGAGGAGCCCCCAAGGAAGAGATCGTGCAAGAGGAAGCACGTGGACTCCCCCGATGAGTCTCTTACATCGGACACTGATCTTGATGATGCGGAGGGGTCCCCAAAGTCGTCCTCGGATGATGTCTCATTTGCAGACATTCTAGAAATCCTTAAACAACGAGGCGGCTGGAATTCCAAACCCCCCTCCGTTGATGACTCAGTGTTTCTCAAGGCCTTCGGGGCTCAGCCCTCCTCCTCCTGGGTGTCTCCGCCCTTCGACGAGCTCCTGGATTTGGTTTGTCGGAGGGCGTGGGAACATCCAGATACTGTGGAACCAGTGCCTTCGCCCTAACAAATTTCTGTCTGCCCCACCCGAGAAGGAGTTCTTGACGAAAGGCGTGGCTGTAGATGTCATGGTGGTGGCATCTGCTACCCAACAGGACGTGGCAGAGGCTTCGACGTCCGTCCATCCTCCTAATAAGGAGTCTAGGAGCATGGACCGGTACGGGAAGCGCACCCTGACTTCAGCGGCCTTTACTCTGAGGTCCCTGAATTATTTGGCACATTTCACCAGACTACAGAGGGATCTGGTCAAGGAGCTCTCAGACTCCCTCTCAGGTAACCTACCTGAGCAGCTAGCCCAGTCGGTTAGCTCTCAGTTGGCTATCCTTACCTCGATTTTTAACTCGTCCATGAGGCTCATTTCATATGCGGGCGAAGGGGCGGGCAGAGCGGCAGGCACAGGCGTGGCTCTACGGAGACAAGCCTGGCTCCGTTTGTGTCATTTTGCGGAGGCCTTCAAGTCTTCCTTTGCCGACGCTCCTTTGATGGGTCCTCTTTGTTTGGACCCAAGGTAAAGACACTCTTACCGCTGTGAGCAAGAGGGAAAGACTTTATCTGCCGTAGGAGCGTTATTCCACTCCCTTTCAGCCTTATCCCAAGGCTAAAAGAGGAGGGAAGATGTGGTTCCGCAAATCACAGAAATTCTTTTCCCAACAGCAGGAAGATTCCCCTTCCAGAGGCAGAGGTCGGGGAAATTATTCTGGGAGACGCCGTCCCAGAGGCGGCAGAGGCCCCCGCAACAATGGAGACCGCGAGTCCTTTCGTGGCTCTTCAGCCTCCCACACTCCATGAGGGATTGCCCGGCTGTGCTGCTCCGGAGCCAGTCGGGTGCCGTTTTGCCAAGCACCTAAAAGCCTGGGAGTCTATTACTCAGGACAGATGGGTGCTTCGGATTATTGCCGGAGGTTACACCATCCCCTTCACACACTCACCCCCACCGTCCAAAAAATCCGGACCCACCACCCAGTCAAAGGGAAATTGCAGCCGTAGAAGCTTCAAAGCTGCTAGAAAAAGGAGTCATCCAACCGGTCCCCACAGACCAGATCGGATCTGGAAACTACTCAAGGTTCTTTTTAGTGCCAAAAAAGACAGGGGACCTGAGACCCATTTTGGATCTCAGCAAACTAAACCAGTCCGTCACGAAGTCCAAATTCCGAATGGTCACTTTACAATCCATCCTCCCATTGTTGGAGAAAGATGTTTGGATGTGCTCCATAGATCTTAAGGACGCTTATTGTCACATACCGATACATCAGGCGTCCAGAAGATATCTGCGCTTCAGCCTGGGAGACAGTCATTTCCAATTTTGTGCTCTGCCCTTTGGTCTCACCACAGCCCCCAGGGTGTTCACCAAGTGTTTGGCAGTAGTGACTGCTCACCTGAGGAGTCTCGGATTCCAAGTGTTTCCCTATCTGGACGACTGGCTCCTGACTGCCACCACCAGGCATCTACTACTAGAGAACCTACAAGCCACCATCTCCCTGGGTGCTTCCCTGGGAATTACATTCAACTGGTCAAAGTCTGTCTTGCTACCTTCTCAGCACATAAGATTCATAGGAGCAGAGATAGACACAAAATTGATGCGAGTTTTCCTTCCTACCGAAAGGATACAAACATTACAAGGTCAAGTCCGAGCCCTGCTTCTAAGATCCAAAGCCCCAGCCAGGTTGGTCCTGCAACTTTTAGGTTCAATGTCTGCCACGGTTCTCCTAGTTCCTCTGGCAAGATTGCACATGAGGATTCTTCAGTGGCTGTTATCGACACAATGGTCCTTTCAGGATCTCCCCCTCAATCATCACATACTGATTACAGAAACGTGCAAACGGGACCTCCGCTGGTGGTTTCTGCCATCCAATCTGAATCAGGGAAGACCTTTTGTTATGCCCCCTCCGGTAGCCACCTTGACAACGGATGCCTCCCAGACGGGGTGGGGGGGGGGCATTGTCTGGGCAGGTCAGTTCAGGGATCTTGGCTTCCAAACGAAACCTTTCTCCATATCAATGTGTTGGAAATGAGGGCTGTACTTCTGTCCCTACAAGCCCTCCACAACTTTCTCCCTCAAGGCATTATCGCTATCCACACAGACAACATGTCGGTGGTCTGGTATCTAAACAAACAAGGAGGGACCAGATCCTACCCCCTTTGCAGAGAGGCCATGAGGGTATGGGAATGGGCATTGGCTACCAACCGCTTCCTGGTAGCGACCCACATTCCAGGGAAATCCAGTGTATTGGCAGACAGACTGAGCAGGACTATTCTTTCTCCTCACGAGTGGTCCCTGAACGAAGCTGTAGCAGCTCAGGTTTTCAAAAGATGGGGGACTCCGTGCTGCGACCTGTTTGCAACACCACAAAACACGAAGTGCAAAAGGTTCTTTTCCTTGACCCCGCGTCAAGGGGAAGCAGCTACGGATGCTCTAGTCCAACCTTGGCCAACAGGACTGCTTTACGCTTTCCCTCCGGTTCCACTCCTTCCCAAAGTTATCCAGAAAGCTTCCCAATTGGGGTCCACAATGATTCTAATTGCTCCGTACTGGCCTCGTCAGGTATGGTTCCCCTACCTACAGAAATATGCTCTGGACGGTCCTTGGTTTTTGGATCTAACTCCGGACCTTCTGATTCATCAGTCGGGACAACAGCACCAGTCCCTTCACACTTTGAAGCTAGCAGCTTGGCTCCTCCACTTCCGACTTTAGTCAGAAATCACACCTTGGACCCTGAAGTTATTCACATTTTATCTTCAGCCCACAAACCCACCACTAAGAAATTGTATCACAGTAAGTGGAAGAGGTTTGCTATCTGGGCTCAACTCAGAGGTTTAGACCCTATTACTGCCCCGATACCAGACGTCTTGAAATTTTTAACATCCTTGTTTAATCAAGGATCTTCAGTCTCTACTATTAAGGTCCAACTAGCAGCTATCTCCAAATTTCACAAGTCCATAGACTTGTTGATGAGTAGCAGATTATGTAAAACTTTCTTAAAAGGTGCTGTGCTTTTAAGACCCCCAGTTTTTCATCCTGCGCCTCCATGGGATCTTGATTTGGTACTTAGTGCCTTAACATCTCCCCCTTTTGAACCGGCTGCTACATGTGAGTTGAAATATCTGTCTTGGAAAACTGCCTTCTTAATTGCAATTACCTCTGCAAGAAGAGTTTCAGAACTTCAAGCCCTATCTATCAAATCACCGTACTTGATTTTTCACAAGGATAGAGTATCACTTAGGCCTAATCCATCCTTTGTTCCAAAGTTTGTTCTAATCTCTGTCTCCAACAATCTCTAGAGATACCAGTTTTCTTTCCAAAATTTTCAAACAAAGCGGAATACACCTTGCATAAGTTGGATGTTCACAGGCAATTGCGCTTCTATCTAGACAGGACTCAACAGATTCGAAAAACAGACCAATTGTTTGTGTCCTTTTCAGATAATAAACTGGGTAAAACCATCACAAAAGCTACTATTGCCAAATGGATTAGAGATTGCATAACTCAGGCTTATTCCTCTTCAAATAAGCAACTTACAACATCTGTCAAAGCTCACTCTACTAGAGCTATGGCTACCTCTATTGCATTTCATTCCAAGCTCGCTATTTCTGAGATTTGTGCTGCGGCTACTTGGTCCAACCCGCACACTTTCATTTCCCACTATAAATTGGATGTGGCATCTAAAGGCCGAGCATCATTTGGTTCCACGGTACTCAGGAGTGTTTTCCAGTGAGCCACCCAGGATTCAGGTGCTAGGGACGCTGTCCCATCAGTCAGAATGTAGGCGAGATAGGATCACATAACATCTTTTAGTTATGTACTCACCATAACTTCAGATGTTTGGGATCCATCTCGCCTACATTCCTAATACCCACCCTCCTTCCCCCTACCTTGGAGATCAGAGGAGATTGAACGGTTTTGAGTTCTACTGTTTTTATCTTGTTTCATCTGACGATGTTATATAAGCAGTGCGTGCATGTGTGCATGTATGCGGACAAACTAGATCTGGGGGACTGGTAGTGGTGCATCCTGGGATATAGTAAGCTCAGCCAATAAGAGACTTCGCTCTTTGGCATAAGCGTGCCGAGTCGGAGCCGAGGGATCGGCTCCGAACCCATCAGTCAGAATGTAGGCGAGATGGATCCCAAACATCTGAAGTTATGGTGAGTACATAACTAAAAGATCTGAAGTAGGATATTCATTTGTCTGCAACCTGTGGGTTATGGATCCGATATCGGATCCGAACCGGCATAGTTTCCAGCTATGGATCCAAGCTCTCAGCTCCTCCCCTCACCCATAATGCCCTGCTCTACCCTCATGACCTCAGATCTTGTTTGCCGCGCTGGTAACTGGATGTGGTGTCTTTAGCTCTCAGCTAAGTGGTATTTTTCTTGTATAAAAATAGAAATTTTTTGCTTTCTTTAAACTTTTTGTGTGAAAGTTGTAGGTTCCCTTTGTGTATTGACTGTTTTTAGTTTAAATTTAATTTACAGTAGTATTTTTTTATTCCCTCCCCTCGCTGGTACGTAGAGTGTGTGTGTGTGAGGCCTGTGTGCTTGTTTTAGTTTTTGTTAAGTTACTTCTGTAACTTTTGGGAAGTTTTGACTATGGCTGACCAGCCTAAGTCATTCTTTTCTAAATGCTCCGAGTGTGGCCATAAGCTCTCACCGGCTGATGGCCACACTCGGTGTGTTAAGTGTCTTGGGGTTGAGCACCTCACATCTGGCTGTTCCATTTGTGCAGGGTTCAACCCCAGGGCACTGAGGGAGCGGAGGTCCAAGCTGGTCCTGGCGGGTCTTTTACCGCCGGACTCGGCTCCGACCCCCGCTCCTTCGGGGACTCCTGCGGCTGCAGCTGTTCCCACTGTAGCCCCTCCTGCTCCTGGGACTCAAACTCCCGCTTCAGGACAGGAGAGGGATGCTTCTAGAAGGACCGGAGGAGAAGCACCAAGCGGCGGGCCGACACCTCTGTTTCGGCCCCGCCTGCCAAGCGGGCTTCTCCCCCGGCTCCCTTGTGCGGGCGGTCTCCCCCCTCTCGGCTCCGGTCACCTGTGTGCTTCTCACCGGGTCCTGAGGAGGAGGAGACCCGATCTCAGCGAGGCTATCGAGGAGGCATCCCAGGCCTACCTCGGTAGCCTCGTCGAGGTCGACTCCATAGCCTTTCGGATGCTGAGGTGGACCGGATGATGCGAAGGTTCATCCAGGCCCAGATGCAGATGGGAGTGCGCTTGCCTCCCCTCGGGGAGCTCAACACCCTTTTCAAGCCTATCGCTCCTTCTCCGACCCGCTTCCGGGTTGGAGCAGCTGGAGCCGAGCAGCCGAGCGGGAGGTCGGATCCGATAGTACTGGTACCGGATCCGACCATGCCCTCGAGTGCGTCGGACCCGATCTCTCGGAGCCTGGATCCGAGCCGGATCCGGGGATCAGTGCTCGCCGGCGCCGTCTGTGTCGGGCGCACTGTCGCCGGATCCGAGTGCTCGCGCCGGCTCCGATCCACTCTTCGGATCCGAGGGGGAGCCGATTGTCGGATCCTTTGGTCGAGGTCGGCTCCCCTTCGGCTTTTGATGTAGTGGAGAGGGCTCTGTTGAGGTCTCCGGACCCCGGCACTTGCTTCGGCTCCGTCCCGCGCTCCCTCTGCACTGGGCCAGGCTTCCACCATCCGGCCCCTGGGACAGCCCGTTTCTGTGCCCCAAGTTGCTCCTATGGAGCAATTGGCTGCTTGCGAGGACTCTTCTGACAGCCCCCCAGAGGAGGCTCCTCGCAAGCATACGTGCAAAAGGAGGCACATAGACTCCCCTGAGTCTCTCACTGAAGACACGGACTTGGAGGAAGGGGAAGGCTCCCCAAGGTCACCCCCCGAGGATGTCTCCTTCGGAGACATCATGGAAATGCTCCGTATCAGGGGGGGGTGGTCTGCCCCCAAGTCTTCCTCGGACGAGTCCGTGTTCTTGGAGGCATTGGAATCGGGCCCGTCTACCTCTTGGGTGTCCCCCCCTGCCGACCCCCTGGTGGACCTTATTACCACCAGGGCGTGGAAGGAACCGGACACCGTGGAGCCAATTCCCAAAAGACCTGACAAAATCCTTAGCCCGCCTTCTGACAGGACCCATTGGAGTAAGGGGCCTCCTGTAGATGCCATGTTGATGGCGGCGGCCACAAAGAGGGAACTGGCTCAGGAGAGTCCCTCAGTCCACCCACCGAGCAAGGAGTCTCGGATGATGGACCGCTTGGGGAAGCGGATGTTCAGTTCGGCGACCTTTTCGGTGAGGGCGCTGAACTATTTGGCACACGTTATTCGGATGCAGCGAGACCTTATTAAGGAGTACGCTGCATCCCCCCCTGAGTCCATTTCGGAGGAGGACAGAGCTCTGCACTCCACCAAAATGGCCACTCTAAGGTCAGTCACGAATACTTCTATGCGGCTACTCTCCCATGCTACGGAGGGCGCCGCTAGAGCTGCGGGGACAGGACTGGTCGCTAGGCGTCAGGCCTGGCTCCGCCACTGCGATTTCTCTGAGCCCTTCAAGGCGTCGTTTGCGAACGCCCCCTTTGATGGTTCTGCTCTGTTTGGCAAGACCGTTCGCGAGACGTTGACCCAGAGCGAGAAGGACGGGAAGACGCTGTCTGCCGTCGGAATCCGCTTCTCTGCACCCCAGAGGCCCTATTCTAGGAACCAAAAGGGTCAGAAGAAGATGTGGTTCCGGAAGTCGCAGCAGTCCCAGCCTGCTCCGGACAACCAGTCCTTCCGTGGCAGAGGAGGACAAGGAGGACGCCGCCCTAGAGGCAGAGGGGCTCCCAGAAACTTCGGGTCCAGGGAACCTTTCTCTGACCGGCCCGCAGCAGCCCTGAGGGGCTGCCCGACTGCTCTACTCTGGAGGCAGTCGGGGGACGTTTTTCGGGGCACCTAGCGGCATGGGAGTCCATAACATCGGACCGCTGGGTTCTCCAAATCATATCCAGGGGATATCACATTCCTTTCCTTCACCTTCCAAAGATGCAGTCCCTCCCAGACGTACCACCCGGTCAAAGGGAGGCCGCTTTAGCAGAAATTGGCCATCTGCTAGAGAAAAGAGCCATCCAGCCCGTTCCCCCAGACCAGATCGGATCAGGGTTCTACTCCAGGTTCTTTTTAGTGCCAAAAAAGACGGGGGAACTAAGACCAATCCTAGACCTCTCTCTCCTGAATCTGGCAGTCCCCAAAGAAAAATTCCGAATGGTCACTCTACAATCTATTCTCCCCCTTCTGGGAGAATGCCACTGGATGTGCTCGATAGATCTCAAGGATGCGTACTACCACATCCTAATGGACAGGCGCTCCAGGAGGTTTCTCCGCTTCCGGCTGGGAGCCAGTCACTACCAGTTCCGGGTCCTTCCCTTTGGTCTCACCACAGCCCCAGGGTGTTTACCAAAGTACTAGCAGTGGTAGCGGCCCACCTGAGGCTTCAGGGGTGCAGGTCTTTCCCTACCTGGACGACTGGCTCCTTACCGCCCCAACAAGGCATCTACTTCTCTCGGCGCGAGACTCCTTTCTCCATCTTGCTCCATTTCTGGGCATCACAATAAATACAAAAAAGTCCAACCTGGCACCCACTCAGCTCTTAGATTTCATAGGGGCCAGACTAGACACAAGGAGTTTACGAGCCTTCCTTACTGCGGACAGGATTCTGAATCTGCAGCTCCAGGTGCGGGCCATTCTCCATTCATGTTCTGTTCCAGCGGAGTTGGTCCTGAGGGCTCTAGGGTCCATGGCTTCGTCGATAGCTCTTCTTCCTCTTGCCAGGCTCAATATGCGCATTCTACAGTGGACGCTCTTAGTACAGTGGTCTTACCTTGCTCTCCCCATGTATCATCCCATAGCGATCAGCAAGGCTTGCAAGCGGTCCCTCTTGTGGTGGCTCCACTCCCGGATCTCCACGAGGGTCGCCCATTTTGTGCTGCTCCACCTATCGCCACGGTGACCACGGACGCCTCCCGCCTCGGGTGGGGGGGGCACTTTGCGGGCCGGACAGTCCAAGGCACGTGGAACGATGCAGAGACCTTACTGCATATCAATGTTCTAGAGATGAGAGCGGTGCTCTTAGCGTTGCTAGCACTTCAGGACTTTCTTCCCTTGGGAACAATTGCGATTCAGTCGGACAATATGTCTGTTGTCTGGTACATCAACAAGCAACGGTGAACAAGGTCTTACCCTCTTTGTCGAGAGGCCATGAGAGTTTGGGAATGGGCAATCTCCACCAATCGCTTTCTCATAGCAACGCACATTCCGGGTCGGTCCAACATCCTAGCGGACAAGCTCAGTCGCACCATTCTGACCCCTTACGAGTGGTCTCTCAATTGTCAAGTAGCGGAACGCATATTCGCACGGTGGGGAACTCCTTCATGCGATCTTTTTGCCTCTCCCTCAAACACCAAGTGCGACAGTTTTTTCGCTCTGATACCTCCTCCCGGAGGTACCCCAAGAGACGCTCTGGTGCATGCTTGGCCACCCGGTCTTCTGTATGCCTATCCACCCTTGCCTCTGATGCTGCAAGTTCTTCAGAAAGCCTCTCGGGTGGGTTGCAGAATGATTCTCATTGCTCCATTCTGGCCTCGACAGATCTGGTTCCCCTTCCTAAGGTCTCACTCGGTGAATCCTCCTTGGATTCTAGATCCCATCCCGGATCTGATATCCCATCCATCCTGCATTCCTCCTCCGAACCTGGACAACCTGAAGCTGACCGCTTGGCTGCTCCAGTTCCACTCTTGATAAGGACTCCCGGTATTTCTTCACCGGTAAAGGCTATTTTGGTGGCGGCTCATAAACCAGCCACTAGAAAGGTTTACCGAAGCAAATGGAAACGTTTCTCTGTGTGGGCGGAGCGGCAAGGCCTAGATCCATTCACGGTTCCTCTCCCGTAGTGCTTGATTTTCTAACCTCTCTCTTTAATGATGGTGCCAGCAGTTCCACAGTCAAAGTTCAACTGGCGGCAATTTCTCACTATCACATTGGTCAAGAGTCTAATCCTCTTATGTCAGCCAAATTGTGCAAAACCTTTCTTAAAGGTACTTTCCTTCTCAGGCCCCCTATTAAGCAAGCAGTTCCTCCTTGGGACCTTTCTCTGGTCCTACAGGCCTTGACCGCTCCCCCTTTCGAGCCCGCGGCTACAGTGGACCTCAAATTCTTGTCTTATAAGACAGCCTTTTGGTAGCCATTACATCAGCCAAGAGAGTTTCTGAACTTCAAGCTTTATCAGCTAAACCTCCTTACTTGGTTTTTATCCGGACCGTGTCTCCCTCAGGACCAACCCGTCCTTCCTTCCTAAAATCGCTTCTGAAGCAAACATCAATCAATCTATTAACCTCCCTGTTTTCTTCCCTAAGTATGAAAACAAAGGTGAATATAGGCTACACTCACTAGATGTTCACAGGCAACTAAGATTTTATCTCAACAGGACAGCTGGTCATAGGCAATCCGACCAGCTGTTTATTTCCTTTGCAAAATTCAATTTGGGCAAGCCAATTTCCAAAGTTTCTTTGTCCCGCTGGATTTCACAGTGCATTTTATTGGCTTATCAAGCGTCAGGAAGGCCCGCACCGGAGGGTGTTCATGCCCATTCAACCCGGTCAGTATCTACCTCAGCAGCCTTCAAGGCTAGGATTCCTCTGGATGATATTTGTGCAGCAGCTACATGGGCTTCGTCTCATACATTTATTTCTCACTATAAGTTGGATCTTGCATCCAGGGGTAGAGCATCCTTTGGCTCCGCGGTGCTCCGGAATATCCTTCCATGATGGCCGCCCAAGATTCAGGTAGCTGGGGACTCTGTCCCACAGGTTGCAGACAAATGAATATCCTACTTCAGATTTAGAAGTTATGTACTCACCATAACGTTCCATCTGAGTAGGTGTATTCATTTGTCTGCAATCATCCCGCCCTCCTATCCCCCTGGCCTTTCAGTTTCCTGCATATTACTGGTTACCCTTTTGAGGGTATTGTTGCTTTGGCAAACTCGATCTGAGGTCATGAGGGTAGAGCAGGGCATTATGGGTGAGGGGAGGAGCTGAGAGCTTGGATCCATAGCTGGAAACTATGCCGGTTCGGATCCGATATCGGATCCATAACCCACAGGTTGCAGACAAATGAATACACCTACTCAGATGGAACGTTATGGTGAGTACATAACTTCTAATTTTCCTCTAGACAAGTGAAGAAAGTTGAGTGCTGCAGTAATTTGCAGTTTATTTAGTGCTTACAACGAGTTCTGAACAAGTGCTGAGCTCAAAGAAACAGATTTGATTGCTAAAACTAACAAAAACTGGCTAGTTCTAAGGGAAAATTTGAAGAGCAGACTTTATGGTGCCAGGAATAGTTTAACCCTTGCTAAGTGGCAATGCATAAAGTGTATATATATTTTTTTAATATAGCGATAGCAAATCGGCAAACTGATTTAAACAAATTAAACAAAAGAAAGCTAAAGACAGACTCCCGTTCCAGCTTTCTTCGACCAGACAAGTTCTAACTGCACACTCCTGCTACTAGGTGCAGGGGAACCTTCTCCAAAAAAAAGATGGCCTGGATTAGTGCTCAAGTTATACAAACAAAGCTAGATTCAGCAGGTCTGAATCTAGTCTATGCTACAGCAAACAAGGCGTACCAATTTCAGAAAGAAACAGTTCAAATAAGCAGGCACAATAAGCCTTTAACCAGAAACTTCCCATCTCAGAAGGTCAGAGTCTACCCCCTCCTTCCACAAGAGTGCAGACCACACCTTCTTAAAGGGACAATCCCAGTGTTTGAAATTCGGGTCCAGTTTACCGATAGCCAAAGCAACGTCCACTTAGCACATCACTCACATTCCCACCCACAGTGTCATTTTTCTTTTAAATATCCTGTGCCTCTTCAATTCCAGCCTTGTTTTAACTCCCAGTGTCAACTGCTTTTTGGATTTGCGTTCCTATCGTTTAAGTAAGACTGACATTTCAAACTTAAAGGGTCAATCCCAGTATTAAAACTCGCGACCGAATGAATTAAAACCGGACAAAATAACACCTCCTTTCGTTATGTCATAAGCATTCCCACCTACACTGCATATTTAGAGATGACAGTCTTTTTTAGGTCCCTGTAAGCGCTATGCTTTAGCTTTGTATTCATACTTTTCAGTAAGACTTGCACATAAATCAGACTTCTAAACTTGTTATTTCTTATTTTCATTCCTCTTAAAAAACTGTAAGATGTTTGTCACTGTGCTCTCACTTCGTTACAGTCCACTGACGGTAATGCGATATTGCAATTGCGGTAACGCCTTTTTTTTTTTTTTTTTTTTTTGGTCATTACAAGCATCATGCAAAACTGTGTATTAAACTGATTATAAGTACCTAGGATGCACAGAAGCAAACCGTTTCTTCTAATAACAGAAGACAAATTAACTCTACCCAGAGCAGGTATAGTTTACTACTGTTCTTATGACAGGAAAACTAAGAACACTGTGCTGATCAAGCTACGTTCCTAGCATTTTTAACTTGATTTAAAAACAAACCAAAAATATTTACTAACAGCAAATGTATTTTACTGTAGCAAAATGCAGCTTCTACTTTGTACGTTTTGCCAGCATTCTTAAAGCAATTCACATAAGTGTGTACATATGAGTGCACTACAGTACCTGCATGCAAGTGCATGAGTGTGTATATGACTGCACACAAATGTGTGCATCTCTTGTCTGTCTGCCTCTGTGGGTGGGCACCTTTGTGCATGCATTTCTGCATAACTCCGTAGTTATGCAGAAGCACATTTCCCAGATGTTCCTAATTTTGCAGTACATCCCAGAGTTGTTCTCATATTTTTGTCCTTATTATTATACAATTTTTGATTTTCTGATAAATTCCTGAGGAATTCAGAAAAGTCAGTAGCACAAGACGTTAGAGTTTTCTGCCTCTTATTGTTCAGAAACTGCATTATTATGCAAAATCTGTTGTTGCATTAACTGTAATTATTTTAAGTAACAGAGTAATATTAAAAAAAAATCCTTGATTTTGCCCCTCCCCCATTATTTTTTTTTGCTATCTCAAGAAATCTTGAGCAAAGAAGTCCAGAGGTATGCAGGCAATTATACTGCTCAACTGTACCCAGTTTTGAGATGCTCTTGTGAGTTTTACTTCACATTTTTTCCTGTACCCAGTTTTCTACTAAATCACTGAGAATTACAGGTACTGCAATAATGCCAGGCATAAGCGTTTCATATTTCGTATTGCTCAGAAAATAAATTTCGATGCAAAGCTTGTTGTTCTATTATCTTTTTAATTGAAATAGAGTAATATTAAAAGTATACCAGATTTTGTCCCTGTTATTTTTGTCTATGTCTTTGATTCTTGAGCAATGAAGTTAAGAAATATGCAAGGAGCCATACCTCTCATTTGACCTGGATTTTGCATGATGTCTTGGACTTTGGCTCATATTTTCCTCCCCTATCCCTTATTTCCTGGTAAATCACTGAGTATTACAGACAAGTCAATACTTGCAGACATGAGTTTTATACTTTTTTTTTTGGAAATGCACACTGATGCAAAACCTGTTGTTCTGATAAACCTTTTAAGTGAATTAGAGTACTATTTAAAATTGCTCCAGATATCTTCCTCTATTATTTTTGGCAAAGTCCATAATTCTTGAGCCTACAAGTTGAGAGGTATATAGGATTCCCCATATTGATTGTGGTAAAATTTAAAAGTAATGTATGCTCTGCTGTGATCAGCATCTGCTATTACCACTGTCCATAGTTTTATTTGCCTTTCTATCATAATTAAAAAAAAAAATACCTGCAAAGAGAAAAGTGTCTCTGAATATGCGCAGCCATACAATTCGCAGCAGTCTCATAGTCAACTGATCCCATTTCTAAGTCATAGTAACACGTAACTAGAGACTACTGACTCAGAACTGAGATCATTTGCTAAGGGAATGCATAGTAATAGGCCATAAGTTGGCTACCCATATCCTGTGATGATGATGGTAACATGGAGCAGTGGTTAGCATTGTCGCCTCACAGCAAGAGGTTCTCCAGTTTGATTCTATGCTGGGGTTCTGTGTGGAGTCTGCATGCCCCTCCTGTCTTCTTGTTGGTTTCCTCTGGGTACTCTGGTTTCTTCCCACATTACAAGGACATGTATCTGGAGCGGTTCTCCCCAGAACTCCGCTGAAAGTTGGCTCATTCCAAGTCGAACTTTCCCAGTAAACAAATGTTAAACAAGTAAGCAAATAATAAATAAAAGAAAATTGCTGGCCATTGCATACATTTGCATACTCAGAGTGTATACAAAGCTGTTTACACCCACCCTCATAGGGTGCCTTTTGCCTCCAACAGGGAAAAACAGTCGTAGTGGGGATAGCTTTAGGAGTTCCAGTATCATTGTCGAGATTTGCATTAAAGCATCATCATATGCTATTTGACTGGGTCTATATTATATCAGCGAACGCTTGAAATTGTGAACACTGTATAATCGACCCAAACACTGTGAAAATCCACAATGCTGATCCCCCCCAAAAAAATCCAAACACAAAATAAAGTGGAGGGCTTCGCCCCCACACACCCCCTACTTAAATATACCAACTCTGAGATCACACCATAGTGAAGGAAATGGCAACGTCCCAAAAACGGCACAGTGATTTTTTTTCCCTGGGAAAAAAAATCACTGTTCCATGCTTTCGGAATTTCACTATTTCGGGTAAACACGTTTGATTAAACAGCGTTCACAACTTTAAGCATTTGCTTACATAATAGGAGCCCATTTGACTATGAATTCCTGGTTGTGTCTTGTAGCTTAATGTTCCATCGGATGCATTTTCACTAACTGTGAGTGTCAAAGGAAGACAAATTTACTATTTCTCATTGTCTCGGTTTTCACTGAGAGGGTGTTTTGTTTTGTTCTTTAAATGTCTGAAAGTATTTTTGCTGTAAAATTTGTAATAAAAGTTTTAAATTAAATTTAAATGTCTGTGAACATTGTAAAAGTACAACAGGAAATAGTATGCATGCTAACATGCTAACAGATTTCAACAGTGTGTTATGGTGACTGTGAAGAGACAGCCAGGTAATGGGATGTCAGTATGGCTGTGGAGGATGGGTCTGTTCCATTACTCTGCCTGTGGTCCAATTTGACCATGATCTGGCACTGCCTTTATTATTCTAAAACTGCACATGAGTATTTAGCCACATATATATGCCCTGTTTTTTTTTCTATATTTTAAACCAGGTAAAGGAGTAACCCAAGTGCAATATTTGGTTAAGCAACTTACTCAAAGTCACAGTCTGGAAAAATGGTGGTAGAAAGAAGTCAAACCCTCTGCTTTGACTACAGGCAGCAGCTCACTAAGAGTTTAGAGCCTTAATCATTCTTTCGCATTAACTGCCAGACCTTCACATATTTTCATTTTCTGATAAACCTAAAAATCACTTAGGTTTACAGTCTGTTACTAATGCCAGTTACTACAGTTTCATATTTTTTGTTGTTTGGATGTTCAGAAAATGCATTTTGATGCAAAACATGTTGCTCTGTTAACCTCTTAAGTGTGAATTATAATAGTCTGCCTCTTATCTGTCTCTTATTTTGCAGATCATCAGTGATTTTGCCTCCTATTTAAGCTCTGTCCTTTAACTAATTTTGTTTTTTTTTTGGTAAATTACTGAGAATTAGTCAAATCAGTAATGCCAGTCATTATAGTTTTACAGCTTTTATTGTTCTGAGTATTCACATCCATGCAACATCATCTGACTGTATCAAAGTTAGTAAAGGCTTACTACATTTAAACAATAATCCTGTGTCCCAGTACAAAAAAAATAATTTCCTTAATAATGACCATTGCTCACCCAATGTTTTTGACAGAAAAACTGTCAGAAGCTTCAAATACAAGATATGTGTTGATTAATACAACAAATTTATGAATAACTAATGACCAAAAAACCTTAGGCCATTTGGAAAAAGAAGCGACTGAGGAAGTGTGAAAATATAAAGAACAAAATCTAGAGACTTTTGAAGGGTATAAAAAAGAAATATGGACATGGGAAAGAAAGAGAGATCTGATATGGTGCAATACTCATGCAAAGGAGAAAGAGAAATGCAGGTGCAAAGGCATCCAGATAAGGACAATTTTACAATACAAAAAAATAAGATCACAAAGAAGAAATGTGGAACAGTAGATTAATAAAGTAGAAGTTAAAAAAATAGAAGCTGAAGTTATGGAATACCTGCAAAGTGAAGCATTTAGTGTAGAAAGTCTAACACAAGTTATAACACAGCGTGGTGGAATGAGTTCCTCCAGTATGGAGAAACAAGAGGAGCAGGAGACATCTGAAGAAGAAATATGGACATAGGAGAAAGAAAGAAATTTAATATGGTGCAATATTTATGCAAAGGAGAAAGCAAAAATAATCAATACAAAAAGAAAAGCACCAAAGATATTTGAAAAGAGATAGACAAAGGTATCCAGATATGGAAAAATTTGCAATATAAAAAATATTAATACAAAGAAGAAAAGCAGAAAAGAGGATTAGTAATAGAGAAGGTAAAGACATGTAAAGGGAGGTCATGATTCCCTTAGTGCAGAAAGTCTAACTCCTGCAGCATTGGATCCCCAAATTAAGGAGAAACCAGTGGATCAGGAAACATATGACTAGTTTCCATATGAAAATATTTTGCAGCTTTTCATAGGAAACCAGTGCAAAAGTTCATCTGGAGTTGCACAGCAAGAGAAGAAACAGGAAACTGTGGCAACTCTGGTACAGTCAATGTACGGGAGTGATAGGCCAGTGAGTTCCCATATGAAAGAGAAATGGATGACAGTGGATGAAACCGAAGAGAATGTGGCACAGGAAATGCTCTGGAGCATCATCCCCCAATACTCATGCCTTCTCAATGTTCCTTTGTAGAGTATAATACTCCACTTTGTTATGTACTTATCTAAGCACATGACCTAGCTTGACAGGCCACAGCAATGGCAGCATTTCCTTACTAAGACAATCAAAAACATATCGACCTTGAGCTAAACTGAATGCCTTAAAGCACTCTCACTCTTTTGTTTGTCTTATTGACTTTTGAGAAAAGAACCTACGGAATATCAAATGATCTGTTCTTAGGCCATATTTGGCTCTGATCTACCATTTCTGAACCCCTACTTAAACTCTTTAATCTAAGCTTCTCCAGTGGTTACATTCCTGAAACTTAGAAAATAGCTATTGTAATGTCATTACAAAAGGGTGGCCCCACCACGTTCCATGGTAACTATAGATCCATTAGTCCCACTAGACTCATAGCCTCATATGTAAAGCTATGGAGCATAATTTCTTATTTATTTAACATTTGTTTACTGGGAAAGTTCGACTTAGAACAAAGCCAGTTTTCAGCAGAGTCCAGGGAGAAATGCTCCAGATGCATGTCTTTGTAATGTGAGAGGAAACCGGAGTACCCAGAAAAAAAACACACAAATGCAGGGAGGACATACAGACTCCACACAGAAGGTAGTCCAGCCAAGAATCGAACTGGAGAACCTCTTGCTGTGAGGCAACCGCTGCACCACTGCGCCATCCTCATATCTCAGACTTTATTATTCTGGACACAGAAAATCTCTCAACCCTGGACCCTCAACAAGTTGGCTTTATTAAAGGACAGTATTGCCTCTTTAACCTCATTAATTTCTATGAAAAAGTAACTGAAGCATTGGATAGTAGTTATGCAGTGCATGCAACTTATCTAGACCTGGCTAAGCCTTTAACACTATTCCCAATGCAAGCTTTATTGATAGACTTCTCCTTATATTGTACAATGGATAGCTAACTGGTTTCTAACAGAACATAGGGATTCCGGTGCAAGACCAGTAGTGTATTTGCAGTTACCCAGTCATCGAAGTTACATTTGAAGAGGGTGAGACAGCTGTTAATATTCCATATAACAGGCATTCTTAGAGGTAGGTATCAAGCATGGCAGCAGGTTTTATTCATGTTTCAATGAAGGCTAAGTTATTTTTTTGCAGGTGCTCCTCATGTTGCTGGTTTTGAAATCATGATAGATATTACTTTGGAAACAGTAATTTGAGGTCTTGTGTGCTAGGCAGAGGTCACTGTTGAGGAGTCTGTATGAGGCGAAGAGCAGGCCTAGGCCTCTGAAAGTGCTCTACATGAGCAAAGGAGCTCAGGCACTTAACCTTCTTTTTGAGCAAATATTATGGTCATTTGGGATGGATCATGTGTCTAGACATATGGGTTTTTGTATGTGTGTGTCTGTGTGTGCGTGTGAATGTGCGTGCGTGTGCCTGTGTGTATGTGTATATATATATATGTGTGTGTGTTTATATGTATGTATGTATGTGTATATATATGTATATATATATATATATATATATATATGTATATAATGTGTATATATATATATATATATATATATATATATATATACACACGGGTCCCCTTGACTTCATTGACACTCCGAAACACCGACGCTGAGAAGACCGACTCGAGAAGACCGACGAGACAGATGATCGACAATGTGAAATCCCGACAGCCGAAACACCGACATGGGCAACGTGTGAGCGCGAGTCGGTAAGTGTGCGATAGTGAGGGATTTAGCGTTAGGGAGCGGAAGGTAAGTGTGTGCTAGTGAGGGATTTAGCGTTAGGGAGCGGACAGGTAAGTGTGCGATAGTGAGGGATTTAGCGTTAGGGAGCGGACAGGTAAGTGTGAGATAGTGTGGGATTTAGGGTTAGGGTGCGGGAAAGGTGAGCGTGCGGTAGTGACGGACTTTAGGTGTAGTGGCGGGTTAAGTGAGTTAGGGTTAGGGTGCGGGTAGGGTAAGTGTGCGATAGTGACGGAATGTAGGTTTAGTGGCGGGTTAAGTGAGTTAGGGTTAGGGTGCGGGTAGGGTAAGTGTGCGGTAGTGTCGGACCTTAGGGTTAGGGTTTGGGTTAGGGTTAGTGCATGTATAGTTGTGTGTTATGTGTAATTTACGTTTTGTGTGTCGGTGTTTTGGGTGTCGGTGTTATGGTGTTCGGTTTTGTGAGTTGTCGGTTTTGTGCGTTTTCCGTGTTTTGGTGTCGTTGTTTTGAGTGTCGGGTTTGTGGCGTGTCGGTGTTGTGATAGGGATCCATATACACACATATATGGGTATGTGCGTAGATATAGCTATTCTAACATTTGAAGCTGTTCCCCAATCTGGTACCTCCTCTCAGCTTAGGAGCAAAAAAAGAGGTTATCTGCTCTAGTGAGTGCTTATTATATTTGTAGGCAGATGATAACATTGCTCTCAACCTTCCATCTGAAAAATGTAGAACTTATGGGCAACATGTGGAACTCTTGATAAAGTCTTGCTAACAACCTTGACTAGGAATCTCATAGGATGGTTAAAATGTGTTACTTACTTTTTGATGAATATATGATTTAGTGTTATTTAATATGGATATCTGTTTACAAAATCTTGACACTGAATGTTTGACAGACCCTTTTAGTGTGCAACTGTAAGGAACATGGACTTCAAGACTTAAAATGTTGAACATTCCTCATAATGAGGTACACTGGAGATGTATGGATTATAACTCTGGCAAAACACTTGGAGCTTACAGACCTTTTGATTGTTATTCTACTGGTGGTGTGTATTTATTATGTGACATGCAATTGTTTTTACATCGTTAACTACACTCAAAAATTGATACAGAGACTATCAATCTGTGTATCTGTATATCTATCTGTCAATATCAATCTCTATGTATAAAAAGAAAAAATCAACACCTTAACTTGCGTGCTCTGAGGCACAACTTGCACTCCCACACCTGCCGCTAATTATATATACTTTCTCTAAGATTGCACAGTCCCCGGTGAAGCGGCACATTCTCCAACACTAGAGATTATCGATGTTGCAAACCTGTCAACCATCTGTTTTGTTGACCAAAGTGCATCAACAAAACACACTGATATTTGAGAGTTTCACTTATTATAAGCACTCCCATGTATATCTGTATCTATGTCTGTCTAGCTGTCTTATCTATCTATATATGTGCACGAATACGTAGACACTCATGTATATGGCATGAAGTCCAAACAACTCACACATGCTTTGTTTAAACATTCAGCAGCATGTTAAGGATTTGAAATATTTTCCTTTTTTATGTTGGACAATTTAGAAAATGAGAACAAAGTTGTTTATTTTGGGTACTGTTTTGGAAATGAAAAAATGATCTCGTCAGTTGAAACTTGGAGCTAATCAGAATTCAGGTTTAATTGAAATGGTTAATGTAAGATGTGTTTTGAAGAGAAAGGGAGTTGGGTTAGGAGTAGTCATTAGTATTTTTTATTTGATGTTTTAAATTGTGAACTTTTAAGCACATTTTTAAAACTGGTTTTGAATTATAACACTCATTTCTGAAGAAGTTTGTTGTGAAAAAGATGAAAGTGCTAATTTACTGTCTATTCCCATGGTTCTTATTGCAGTGTTTGGTTTTAGATATATATGTACAGATCTAATGCTAAACCTCAAAATCCCATATAATTGAAACTTATTTTCATGAGATGAAAATCATAACACCTTGAACACCCAAACAGCGAATTTTTCTCAGGGTAAGTTAACACTTGCTCAAACTTAAACAAAACACACACCGTAGTAAATAAAACTTACTTAGGTGGGGGGCTGCACCCCCTACTCCCCCAGCTATATATATATATATAAACTCTGGGATAGCAGTACAGTGTTTACTTACCCTAGGAAAAATTCGCCATTTGGTTATTCAGGGATGTTCATCGTGTTATACTGCTGCAGTCATCACACTTGGGGTTATTCCGCCGTCAGGCGGTCCCGCAGTCGGCCGAATCCCAAAGTCTTGGTCCGGCGTCGGTTGTCGTCACTTCTTCCCTGACGTCAGTGTGACAGGGGGATAAAAGAGGCAGCCGACACCATTTTCTTCAGTCTTTCTTGCCGCGCGGTGCCCGAAGCAGAAGCAGTTCGCAAGTGCCGGTTGGCTAGCTCCTGAGATTTTTTAATTGAATTTCAGCCCGAAGCCTTCTTTAAAGCTAAGTACCCCATTGGGGAAACTTTTCTTGCCTCAGACCGATGTCAGACAAAGTTAATAATTGCATTTCTTGTGGGAAGCAAATACCTCATAAGGATTTTCATTCTTATTGTATTCCTTGCCTAGGCCCAGACCACGACGTCTCTGGTTGTCGGTTTTGTGCTAGGTTCAACAAACGCACAATCAAGCGTCGGGCAGATTTCGCCCGACATTATTTTGGCAGAAAATTTAACCATAGCATGTCGTCGGAGCAACCGACATCAGCAGTGATTAAAAAACGCAAGGATAAGGACAGGCAACCAAGGCCAAAACCAGATACCGAGGCCTCAGCAAGGCCTGCCGCCGGTTCTCCGGTTTTCAGCGAGGCGCCTACACAGCCCCTAACTACCGCTGATTTAGAAATTCTGATGGCCTCCCAGACCGAATCAGCTGGGCCTCAGGAGCCAGCTCCATCTCTTCCCCTCAGACGCCAACCCTGACGGTGATCCGGAAATTTTGGACAGGCCTTCGGTTTCTGAAGGTGTCTTCAAACCGACAACTATCTCTGTTAAGTCTTATGCTAAACTTAAACCCCCCTTAAAAGTTAGGAAACCGGGTCCACAGGCCCCTTTGCCTAAAAAACAGATGCTTAAGATGGCTGAGGATTTAATTACCCTTATCAGGGGTTCACAACCCTCTCCTGACAAAAGGCCTAGACTGGAGGAAGATTATCCTTCCTCTGACCAAGCATCCTTTTCCTCAGCTAACTCTGAGGACCAGGATTATTCCTTCCCTCCTTATGAAGACTCAGATGCTGAAGAGTCCATTCCCTCTGTCTCCCCCCCCTGAAGACTACTCTTTTGGGGAAACTTTACACACCATGAGGGAACACTTTCACTGGGAAGGCCAAGATTACTCTGACTCTAAGAAAAGAGTCCGCAAGTTTCTTCTTCTTCCACAGCATAGACCCCTTGCAATTCCTCCAGTTTTAGACATTTTGGATGATGTTTACACCGAATGTAGTCTAAACCCAGATTCCTTACCTCCTGCACCAGCTAAACCAGACAGATACTACCGAGTTCCTGATTCTCATAAGTTTCTATACAAAAGCCCTGTTGCAGACCCCAAAACCATTTCCCAGGGTCCCAAAGGGGTTAAAGCCACAACTGCTAAGAATCCACTACCTTCTGAAAGAGATTCCAGAGCATTAGAAAGATGGGGGAAGAAAGTGTATACGTCTGCCACTTTGGCCATGAGGGCCTTAAACTGCCAATTCCACATGCTAAAATACCAGCAGTACTTGATTACACAGTTAAAGCAGAAAATGATCCCTCAAACAGATCAACCTGATTTCAAAGAGATGCAGGATTTGATGCATGCAGCAGAACAGGTGGGAAAGCATACCTTACAGTGTGGTTTTGATTCATTGGAAGCCTCATGTAGAGCAGCTGTCACAGGATGTGTAATACGTAGACATGCTTGGCTAAAAGAGCAAGCCTTACCAGAACATGTCAAAGCAAAGTTATTGGATGCTCCACTGCAGAAAGATGTGTTATTTGGTGTCAAAGCAAAGGAAGTTTTAAAGAAAATGGAAGAAAAGGCAAAATCTATGCAGACAGTTAAAGATTTTTTACAGGTACAACCTCCTCGTTTCAGCAGAAACTGGCCATCAAAAAACTGGTCCTTTCCTGCATCAGACAGACCCCAAAGGGGGTAGGTACAGACGCCCAAGGGGCAGAGGCCAGCCACAAGGTTCTTTCAGGCCTAGACAATGGCATACAACAACTCAGGCACTTACGGCAGTGGAACCTTTCATCATTTTCCATCAGGACAGAGTCTCTTTACGAACGAACCCTACCTTTATGCCAAAGGTAGTATCGAGTGTGGCTTTGAATCAGACCATTCATTTACCCACCTTTTAGCCAAACCCCCAGAATAAAGGAGAAAGACTCCTTCACTCTTTGGACATTCACAGACAGCTACCTTACTATTTGGATAAGACAAAGACTTTCAGAAAAAACTGACCAACTCTTTGTATCCTGTGCTGCAGGTTGACAAGGAAAGGCTATTTCAAAACAGACCATCTCCAAATGGATAGCATATTGTATCCGCTTTTGCTACGCGCACCATGGGAAAGCAGTGCCTGTTAATATTAGGTCCCATTCTACCAGGGCTACAGCAACCTCAGCAGCCTTTCTCAGGGGGGTTCCAACCAAGGACATTCTGGAGGCAGCTACTTGGAGTTCAGTGCACACCTTTACCAAGCACTACCACCTTCCATTATACTCAAAAACCAGAGCTGGTTTTGCCACTGCAGTTCTGCAGGGCATCCTAGCTTCACCTAACCCAGTTTAGTACCAGCCACCCATCCATAGCTTTGGGATTCAACCCAAGTGTGATGACTGCAGCAGTATAACACGATGAACATAGTACAGTTTTGTACCTACCATAAATGTAGATGTTCGAGTGTATATACTGCTGCAGTCCAGGTTACCCTCCCACCATCCCCTCTACATACCAGGGTATTAGTTATAACTCCATGTACATCAATCTATTGGATGCATGTCTATATGGTGTATTTGCTAACAGCTAGTACTATTGTTTATCTACGAAGGTATTTTTGCATAGTTATTCGTATTGCCTTCCTAGTTGGGGGCACCTGACATCTGGGGCAAGAAAAACTGAAGAAAATGGTGTCGGCTGCCTTTTTTATCCCCCTTTCGCACTGACGTCAGGGAAGAAGCGATGACAACCGACGCCGGACCAAGACTTTGGGATTCGGCCGACTGAGGGACCGCCTGACGGCAGGATAACCCCAAGTGTGATAACTGCAGCAGTATATACACTCGATCATCTACATTTATGGTAGGTACAAAACTGTACTTTTCAGGATTTTCATCTCACGAAAATGAGTTTTGATTATATGGGTTTTCGAACTTCAGAAGGGGCTCCATATGTACATATATGTGTGGTTTTTATAAAATGTTAAGTTATTGATGTGTGTTTTAATATTAAATGTATAAAATGGCTTATTTCAGAACTTTTGTATAAGACATTCAGTGGCAGAAAGTTTGTGATTCACCGCAAATGTCCATTTCTTAAGCTTTGCAGTATGTCTTGATTGGATACTTTTCACAGAAAGTATGGCATGACAGTTATTCTGAGTTCATGCCTTGTTTTCAGTTGGAGATTTTGAAGTTTTGAGGGTGGAGAAACCTGTTTGATTTTTTCAAAACAGCAAGGATTTACTGTCAGGTTGAAATTGTGTGTAAATCTTCAAATAACAGTACAAACAGGGCAGTCTTTCTGCATGGTGCACACCAGAGACAAGTTTGTCTTTATATGAATGGTGTGACTCCCGTGCACTGGCCCAGCAATCAAGGAGCTTCAATTCTCACCACTAACACCAGTGAGGGGCGTCCATATAGAGGAAAGGATAATAAATACACAGACAGTAAAGTGTAATTTCCCTTAAGAGTACACAGAGATCACAATCAGTCTGGGGCTGGTCTCTCCCTTTCTCTCCAGATTCACAATCAGACTCCCCACTGGCACAGCTGTAGGGTCCAATTCTCAGCCTAGTGGGCAAGCTAAAACCTCCAGCATCCTCTCTGCAACCAGTGCTTCGTGTCCCTGCACACACACACACGCACACACACACACACACTTTGTACAACCACACAGACACCCCTGGGGAAGGCTGCCACAGGTTCTCCAGCTGTGCCCCTTTTCTGCACAGTCTAAAAGGTAGTATCAGCTGCCACCACCCACTAATATTTATCAGCAACTCAAAGGCCCTTAAAAGGGTGCCCATTTATTACTGTGCAATATTATTATCCAAATGGTAAGTGCAGCTAAACAGTCAAGGCTTATTAGAGTGACTTGGTACAGGATCACTATATACATGCAGTGTACTCTAGAGCTTAAATTATTGCTACACAAAATAGCCACAGTTGAAAGGGTTTAAAAATATTTAATAATAAATAATAAAAACATAAGACAATACTTCTTACTACACAGTGCTAGTCAAGAGTTCAGAGATCACAAAGAAATACTTAAAACAATACAGTAGTAAAGTTCTGACATCACAGAAAAACATGTAGTCTTATCTTCCTAATTCTTGGTCACTTATCTCTGAAAGTATTTCTGCTGAATACTCTGCACACTTGAGCTGTTTGGTTACCTGTTATATACCTACATCAACTTTGTTATAAGCTGAGATAAGTACAAACTTGCAGTGTTATAAGATAGTACTGCATTTTATTTTTTCTGTTTTATTGTTTCATTGAATATTGTGCTAAAAATAATACTGCATTTATCTGCTTATTTATTAGTTTCACTGAATATTGTGAGCTCTCTGTCTGCAGTTAGGTTCCCCACCCACCCTTCCTGTTCTTGTTGTGGTATTAATCTTGGTGGCTTTGGAATTGCTCGCCCCTCATGTAAATTTGTGTTTGAGCACTCCTCCTGGGCCCATCTCATTTGCTCACTCAACCGAGTACAGTGAGATCATATTTTGATTTCAGACACTCCTACCATTCCCATCTGTTCAGCTCTATCCTAGTTTAGTCTCATTAGCTCATCCTGCCTAATACAGAGAGAACATTTGAGTTTTTTTAACAGGCTTGATTTCCTCAGACACATTTACGATAGAGCAGCTGATTTGTCTGATGAAGTCTACCAAACTGGCAGGGTAGACGAAAAGCGCTTCACTTTTCGTTTGGAATAAAGCTTTGCGGATTATTCATTTGTGCACCGGAGCCGTTATTTTACTTATTTTGCTCATTTGAATTTGTTTGTATCAGTTTGCTTGTTTTCTATTGTTATATATAAAAAATTGCACTTTATTTATCTGCTTTTACTGTATTTGTGTTTCTTCTTACTTTATTACCTTATTTTGTTTTTGCCTCTTCTAAAAAGTACTCAATTGTTTTTATTCTGCTTGGTAATAGCCTGATTAAATTGTAACTGTTATTCTAAGTCTTTTGCTTTAAGCACTTGGGCCTCAAACCAGTTGTTTTACATTAAGAATGTTTGTGGTCTGCACTGTTGTGGCAGGACAGGTAGCTTACATCCATCTAAGTTGGGAATTGTTGATTGAAGGCTCAGATTCTGTTATTCTAAAAGTGTATTAGTTCTGGTTTAAGCACTTGGGCTTCAGGCCAGTTATGTTACATTAAGAAGGTTTGTGGTCTGCACTCTTGTGGGAGGAGATGCTTGATTCTGTCCTTCTGAGCTGGGAATTTCTGGTTGAAGGCTTACTGTGCCTGCTTATTTGAACTATTTCTTTCTGAAATTGGTGCACCTTGTTTGCTGTAGTGTAGACTAGATTCAGGCCTGCTGAATCGAACTTTGCATAACTTGAGCAGTAATCCAGGCCATCTTGTTTGGAGAAGGTTCCCCTGCACCCTAGTGGCAGGACTGTGCAGTTAGAACTTGTCTGATTGAAGACTTCTGGAACAGGGCTCAGTTCTGACCTTTTTTACTGGTTAATTGGGTAATTTGTTTATAATTCAATTTGCTTGTTTTCTATTGTTATATATAAAAAATTGCACTTTATTCATCTGCTTTTACTGTAATTGTATTTCTTCCTACTTTATTTTCTTTGGCTTCTTTTTAAAAGTACTCAATTGTATTTACTCTGTTGCATTTATTACTGCTTGGTAGTAGCCTGATTAAATTGTATCTCTTATTCTAAGCCTTTTGGTTTAAGCACTTGGGCTGCATTGTTGTGGCAGGACAGATAGCTTACATTCTTCTAAATTGGGAATTGCTGATTGAAGACTCAGTATCTGTTATTCTAAAGGTGCATTAGTTCTGGTTTAAGCACTTGGGCTTCAGGCCAGTTATTGTACATCAAGAAGGTTTGTGATCTGCACTCTTCTGGGAGGAGAGGCTAGATTCTGCCCTTCTGTGTTGGGAATTTCTGGTTAAAGGATCATCATGCATGCTTATTTGAACTGTTTCTTTCTGAAATTGGTGTGCCTTGTTTGCTGTAGCATAGACTGGATTCAGTCCTGCTGGATCTGGCTTTGTTTGTATAACTTCAGCACTAATCCAGGGCATTTTTTTTTGGAGAGAGTTCCCCTGCGCCCTGGTGGCAGGAGTGTGCAGTTGGAACTTGTCTGATCGAAGGCTGCTGGAACAGGGTTCAGTTTTTAGCTTTTTATTGGTTAATTGGTTTAAATCACTTTGCTCATTTGCTACTGTTATATTAAAAAAAAATATTTATGCATCACCGCTTAGCTTGGGTTAAAGTATTCCTAATGCCATAAAGTCTGCTCTTCAAATTTTCCCTTACAACTAGCCAGTTTTTTAGTTTTAGCACTCAAATCTGTTTTTTTGAGCTCAGGACTTGTTCAGAACTCGTAAGCACTAAATAATCTACAAATTACTACAGCACTCAACTTTCCTCACTTGTCTAGAGGAAAACAATTTTTAGTACTTAATAAATAAGCAGCTATCCAGGCATGTCTAAGGGTCAGCTCCCGGTGTGTTTTTTTTCCCTGTCTACCTGATGAATCTGGGCATCTTGGGGCAATGCAGCAATTGCCTCATGTACACAGACAACCCTCTCCTCCTACCACCCAGCAATACAACCTGTGAGAGATGCACATATACAGCCAAACTGGAAGCAAAGTTCTCTTCACCAAAGTCTGGACTAGACAGTCAAGAGGAGAAGGTAAACACTTGCACCACACCACACTCATCACATAGTCCCTCAAAACCTACACCACCAAAACGCACACATAGAAACTCAAAACACAAACCTACATTCATGGAGGCTCTCAATAAAAATCTGCCCAAGCAACAGAGACCTCCAAAGCAGAAATGCAAGCAACCTCCACCCGCCAACACAACCCAAATGACACATAACCCACAAATTTAGTGTGCCACTTAACCACAGCCCATAAGGCATAACAAAGTACCCAACACTCTAGTCATAGGTGACTTAGACACAATGATGTTCCGTTCACTAGGCTAAACAAGGAGAAAGTTACTGTCAGCTGCCAGGATCTGCCACATAACTCATGCACTCAGGTCACTCCACAACAAATACAAATATGACTGTGTCATTGTCCATGTTGGTGTGAATGACCTGAGACATACCTCCCTGGACTACATGAAAAGAAACATGGTGGAGCTCTCTGATCTTGTAGCCCAGGCAGGTATGACCTTAGCCCTGAGTAGCATCCTGCCATCACCCAGAGTGACACCACAGTACAAAGACAAAATGATTGACTTCAACAATTGGTTAAGCTTCTGGTGTAATTCAAAAGGGATCCAGTATCTGTCTGCCTGGGATGACATGATCGTCAGACCACGATGCTTTGCCAGAGATGGCCTGCAGCTGTCGCCCTTGGGATTCTGGATACTGGCTAAGGCTCTTGCCATCCCTATAGTGCCTTTTTTAGGCAAGGTTCAAATGACAAATTCACCACCGTAATAGGTACAAGCAAGCAAAATCTGATGGTAATGCTAGAAGTCTAATCCTCAAAATGCATTCACTTGAAGCACTCCTTAAAATGGAGAACATCGACATCTGTGCAGTGACAGAGACCTGGTTCAAGGCTCCAGAGAGCACCCCTGCATTACCAGACTATAATTCATGCCATACCTTTCAGCCACCTAACCTGTACCGAAACACTAAAGGCGGAGGCGTGTCTATATTCATCAAGTATATCCACACCTCCAGGCTAGTTGCTCAGTATAATGCATCAGAGATTATCCAAGTGCAACTAACTCTGGGCAAGACCACAATCCAAATTCTAGCTTGCTACAGATCCCCCACCATGCCCCTGGATTCCCACTCCTCATTTCTTAATACACTGGAAAATATTAGGGTACAACCTAACACCCTAATAGTGGGCGATTTCAATTACCCCACCATTAACTTGAAAAACTACTCATGTACCAACTCTTTTGCTCAATGTTTTTTGGAATTCGTAAATTCCAATGCCTTGGATCAACTTATCCACGCCCCGACCAGGGGCAGCAATATCCTAGACCTGGTCATTACCAACATGGGTGACTGGTGTTCCACACCAGAGGTTAATTCCTTGTTGGTCAGATCTGACCACAAGCTAATCACCCTAGACATTCACATCCCACCCCATCCCCCATTAGGGAAACCACCTTAAAAAATTTCTCCAAAGCCAACTTCACGCTTCTTAAGAAAGAAGTGGCGAACTTCACTACACCCATGCAGACGGACAATAGAAGTACGACTGCTGAATCCTACACAAATGCACTTTATAAGCACTTACATGAGTGAATGGATTGTGCTATCCCTAACAGAACCAAGATGCTATCCTCTAAAAAAGGAAGTCAATCTGGTGGTCACCTGCCATAAACAAACTCTACAACAGAAGAAAGAAACTGCTGAAAAAAGGGTAAAATCCCATGATTGGAGGAACTCCCTGGTCAGCCTTGGTAAGAAGCTGAGATCCCTCATAAAATCCTCCAAAGCCCGTTATGAAAACAAAATTGCCCAGATTCTAAACACAACCACAAAGCATTTTATAGCTATGTCAAGAATCTCAGTGGCAACACTCAGATCTGGTCTGAGTTACAGCACAATGGCACTAAATATACAGAACCAACTGATATTGCCAACATCCTGGCAGATAGGTTCAGTGCTAACTTTACCCCCCTCTCACCAAACACACTCTCCAAAGCCAAGAACACAGCATCCATGGAACTTGACAGCATCCCAGGCTGTGTCCTACACGAACTACAGAATGAACTGGCACCCCACCTAAGCACCATGTTCAATCATAGCCTCACCTCAGGCTTTGTGTCAACTGAATGGCACACAGCAACGGTTATCCCACTCCACAAAGGGGGAGCAACCACAGATTCCAGGAACTCCTGCCACATTAGCCTGATGAGCCTGGTCTGCAAGGCCATGGAATGTATCATCCTGGAACTTATAAACAAAGACATTGGTAATCTCCAAACTCTGGACCTCACCCAGTTCGGGTTTGTAAAAGGCAGATCATGTCTCCTAAACCTGATAGACTTCTTTGAAGCAGTCACCAAAGCCGTAGACGAGGGTAGGGTGGTTCACACAGCCTATCTAGATCTCACCAAGGCTTTTGACACTATCCCCACCACTCTGGAATTATAGATGAACTCACTAAACTAGGTATAAATCCCTATGTCACAAGGTGGGTTGCAAACTGGCTCACTGACAGAATCCACACTGTGAAAGTGGCAGACTCCAAGTCTGACTTCAGACCAGTGACAAGTGGAGTACCACAGGGTTCAGTCCTGGGTCCTTTCCTGTTTGGTATCTACTTTTCTGAAGTACAGGCTAACACAGAAGATCTTTGGCTAACGAAGTTCGAAGATGACTGCAAAGTAGGAGCCATAATCGTAACTCCTAACGATGTGGACATCCTACAAAAGGGCCTCACTGAGACAGATACCTGGTGTCAAAGCCATGGCCTCAAGCTCAATGCCAAAAAGTGCATTGTCATCCCTTTTGGTGAAAACCCTGTACCCATTAACTACCACATAGACAGTAGTGTACGTAACACCGAAAGTGTGATAAGAGACCTTGGGACACAGGTGGACTGTAGTCAGGAAATCCTTCTACATGGCACACCTCATCACAAAAGGTTTCTCATCCAAGAAAAAATATCATTGTTCCCCTCTACTCATCACTCATTAGACCCATTATAGAGTACAAAGCCCCTTTTGGTATTTACCTCACCAGACATCTACATCAACTGGAAAGGCCGCAGAAATACCTCACAAAAAGAATTATTGGCCTCAAGCAGATGCCATGCACAGACTGTCTCAAAAATCTCCAGCTTTACTCGGTCGCATATCGCCTACTCGGAGGCAATCTCTGCCTCATGTACAAAGCTATGTCAAACCCAGAGCTGTTGCACATGCTCCACTTATAGAAATCCCAATCCTTCCGAGCTACATGCTCTAGGGACCTAAACCTTGTCTCCACAATAAACAGAACATGCTAGAGGGATAGATTCCTGTCCCAGAGACTTCCCATACTCTGGAACAGACTACCTATCTATGTCAAGCAGAGCTCCTCATTAGCACTGTTCAAGAAGAATCTTGATAATTGGATGGGAAATAGGAAATTCACCCCAGGGATCACTTCTGTGGCTCTGCTCGACAAGGGCACAGGAAAATAATTTTCTTGGGTGGCAAAAGCCGGGGCACCTTTTTGGCCAGGCTTATATAGGCCCTAGGGCCAATAGCCTAGCACCTACCTATGAACCTAGCTAGATCTAAGAGAAAATACAGTTCTAAAATAAACTTACTTATAGAAATAGGCACAGTGGTGAGTTGGAAGGTCTCAAGACAAAATGCTTAATGCTCTCTGATTCCATCTGTTTAAATTGATATTCCAGTCCTAATTCACATTACATCGTTCTTCAGACTTTCCTGGGGTTCCCAGGCTAACAGACTACATTCTGTTGTAAGCTCACACCTGCCCAGGAAGCAAAGCCATAAAGGACATTTATGCATGCAAATTCTCGCCATCAACTCTGGCCTTAAAACAATAGCAAGAATTCCTTCATCTAGACTTTTCGGCATCATGTTTAGATCAAAGGGTCACAACATGCTTTACTTGGTCAGCACAGTGCACTGTTACATGTTTGCAGTTCCACGTGTAACAGTATTTTTTTTTCCATTTAAGACAACAAGCCTGTGGCTTACATTAATATTTACAAATCACAGAATTATCTATAACAATTCTATCTGGCTAGGCTGGCAGCCTTCACTTGTCTTCACTAGCCTTCACCTATCATCACACATCTCCCCCCTTGGAGAACTCAAGCTAGTTTTTCAAGTGACCTTTGAGAAACGCTGCTTGAGAGGATTAGGTCTATCTGAGGTATACCTTACCCCATTCCCTGTCTTGAGAGCCATCTGCATTGGCATTGCTAATCCCATTGCGGTGCTGCACTGACATATCCTGTGCTTGCAGCCCCAGGCTCCATCTCAGCAACTTGGCATTGTGCTGGCTGGCTCTGTTTAACCATGTTAGGGGGTTGTGATCTGCCACTACAGTGAATTTTCTTCCATATAGATAAGGTTGAAGTTTCTGCAGTGCCCACACTATGGCTAGGCATTCATTTTCTACAACTGCATAGCATTCCTCCCTGGGTTGGAGCCTACGACTGAGATAAACTACTAGGTGCTCTTCTCCCTCTGAAGAAATCTGGCTAAGTACAGCTCCTACCCCATGGTTTGAAGCCTCCAACTGCACAACAATTTTTTTGCTGTAATCTGGACTGGCTAACACATGGGGTCCTCCCAAAGCTTCTTTAAGCTTCTGGAATGCCTGATCACATGCTGTGGTCCACACTACTTTATCTGGCCTATTCTTCCTTGTCAGGTCTGTGAGGGGAGCAGCTATGGTACTATAACTGGGTACAAACTTTCTGTAGTACCCTGCTGTCCCTAAGAATGCCCTCACCTGCTTTTTGGTAACAGGTGCAGGCCATGCCTGAATGGCTTCTACTTTGGCAGGTTCTAGCCTAATCTTACGACTCCCCACTCTTGTGTCCCAGGTAGGAGACCTCTGCTATACCCACCTGAAATTTGCTCAGCTTAATGGTCAACCCTGCCCTCTGTAGTCTGCCCAGCACCTCCCTGACATGTTGAAGGTGCTCTTGCCAGGAATGGCTGTAGATGGCAATATCATGTAGGTAAGTAAGGGCAAACCCTCCTGCTCCTGCTAGAATATGATCTATCAGCCTCTGGAAAGTTGCTGGGGCATTCTTCATCCTAAAGGGCATCTTTGTGAAGTCATACAAGCCAAAAGGAGTCACAAAGGCTGACTTTTCTTTAGCACTGGGAGTTAAGGGCACCTGCCAGTAACCCTTGGTAAGATCAATGGTTGTAAGATATTTAGCCCCACCCAGCTGCTCTAGGGCCTCATCTGTCCTAGGCATGGGGTAAGCATCCAACTCTGTGTGACTATTTAATTTCCTGTAGTCCACACAGAACCTGGTGCTGCCATCCTTCTTTGGCACCAGCACCACTGGGGAGGCCCAGGGACTGTTGGACTCTTGAATCACCTCTAGTTCCAACATCTCCTGCATCTTCTCCCTCAGAGTCTGTTTGACTCTCTCAGGCCTGCCTAATAGGCCTTTGGGGTCCTGTATCCACCTGGTGCTGCACCAGGTGGGCACACCCTGGTTCCCAGTGAACATGTCCCCAAATTCCTGCAACACTGCTCAGATTTCTCGAACCTGGGTAGGAGATAGCTGCTGGGACATTGCTACCCCTTCCACTGAGGTGTCAGTACAAGCCTCACTGAGGAGATCAGTCACCAGATCTCCCTCAGACTCCTCCTGCAACCCAGTGCAAATACTCAGCACAAGAGCCTCCCTGTCATGGTAAGGTTTCATCATGCTAACATGGTACAATTTGTGCCCCTGCCTTCTGCCTAGCAGTTCCACCATGTAGTGAACATCACTCACCTTTCTTACCACCTTGTAGGGACCCTCCCAAGCTGCTTGTAGCGTGTTGTGTCTGACAGGAATGAGAATTATTACCTGCTGCCCTACAGCATACTCTCTAGCTCGAACATTCCTGTCATACCTCACCTTTTTCTGTTGTTGGGCCTCTGCCAGGTTCTCCTGGGCCAAGCCCATGTGTTTCCCAAGCCTTGTCCTGAGGTTTAGGACATATGCCACAACAGACTCCTTCTGAGACTTGCACTCACCTTCCCACTCATCTCAAATTAAATCAAGAGGTCCCCTCACCCTATGCCCATACAGCAACTCAAAGGGTGAAAAACCTGTGGATTCCTGGGGAACCTCTCTGTAAGCAAACAACAGATGGGGCAAATTTGTCCCACTCCCTCTTAAACTGGTCTGCAAATGCCCGTAGGATGGACTTGATTGTAGAGTTTAATATCTCAACAAGACCATTTTTCTGGGGATGGTAGGGGGAGGTCTTCAGGTACTTCACCGAACAGTACTTCCACAGACAAGCCAGCAGGTCTGACATGAAATTGACACCTCTGTCAGTCAGTATTTCTTTTGGGAAACCTTCCTTGCTGAAAATTTCTAACAAAGCATTTGCTACCTTTTCTGCCTCAGTGGAGGACAGAGCCACTGCCTCAGGGTATTGTGTAGCATAATCCACTACCACTAGGATATACTTTTTCCCTGTGGAACTTGGGGTACTCAGAGGCCCCCCGCAATATCCATAGCTACCCTCTGAAATTGCTCCTCAATCACAGGCAAAGGCATCAAAGGAGCTCTCACCTTGTCTCCTGTCTTGCCTACCTTTTGGCACTGCTCACAGGTCCTGCAGTACCCTGTTACATCTCTGGAAATTCCAGGCCATTAGAAGTTCTGCATAATCTGTCTCTTTGTATGTTTTATGCCCATATGACCTGCAAAGGGAATATCATGGGCTATGGCTAGAAGCCAGACGGTAGGCTCTAGGCATTACCAACTGCTGTACTCTCTCATCATTTAGCCCTCCCTTAGGGGTCCACTCTCTATACAGTAACCCTTTGTCCCAGTATACAGACTCCCACTTTCCTTGAGAATCAGGTGCCTCCCTAGCTACCTGCCTCAGGCCTTGCAATGTCAAGCCTGTCTCAACTCTCTCTTTGTAACCCTTCCCAACTCCCCTTCCACAGGAAGTCTGGCATCCTCTGACAGTGGTGCCTCACTGTCAGCCTGGGTACTACTACTCACCTCTACCTTTGCAGTCACTCTGTCCAGGGAAAGATCAGTACCCATAAGCAGCTGTGGCTAACCTTCAGTCTCACTGCTACAGAGTAACTCGCTCACTGAAGTAACCACCTCACCAGTCCTGGCTGCAAGTATGCAGTCTGTCTGGGTCTTCCCCAGGCTGCCAGACTTAAATGCTTGTCTCCAAGCCTGACTGCGTGTAACTGCACAAGGACATGGTACTGCACAATCAAAATAATTCCCGATCAGGACATCTGCAGGGATATCCTCAAACGCACCTACTTGCTGGCTTCCTTTTCCACCCTCCCAGTCAAGGTGAACCGTAGCCAAAGGTATTTGGAATGGGATCCTTCCTAAAGCTCTGACTGGAGTAGACTGCCCAGGCAGGTAGTGCTCCTCTGTAATTAATTATTTATTTTATTTTACATTTGTTAACTGGGAAATTCCAACTGGACCAGGTCCATTTAGACGGAGGCCCAGGGAGAAAAGCTCCAGCATCAAGTTATACAAATGCAGTACATCCAGCATAATACACAAAACAGGTTACATCATGCATGCTGAGCATAGTAATATAACAAGAAATTAATAAAAACACTCCAGGTAAAAGAAGATGTGGAACATAGGCAAAAGACAATGTCAGTTACAGTACATCCAACATAATACACAAAACAGGTTTTATCATATATGCTGAGCATAGTAATATAACAAGAAAAGATGGACAATAGAGGTATGACTGCCGAATCCTACACAAATGCACTTTATAAGCACTTACACGAGTGCATGGATCATGCTATCCCTAATAGAACCAAGATGTTATCCTCCAAAAAAAGGAAGCCAATCTGGTGGTCCTCTGCCATAAACAAACTCTACAACAGAAGAAAGAAACTGTTGCAAAAAAGAGTAAAATCCCATGACTGGAGGAACTCCCTGGTCAACCTCAGTAAGAAGCTGAGATCCCCCATAAAATCCTCCAAAGCTAGTTACGAAAACAAAATCGCCACTGACTCTAAAGACAACCACAAAGCATTCTATAGCTATGTCAAGAACCTAAATGGGAACACTCAGATCTCCTCTGAGTTACAGCACAATGGTACTAAATATACAGAACCAACTAATATTGCCAACATCCTAGCAGATAGGTTCAGTGCTAACTTTACCCCCCTCACCCCCTAGAGGGCCCATCTCTATACCGGAAGAATCCAAAGTTCCTATAATCCCGGCTGCACAGGTAAAAAACACACTCTCCAAAGCCAAGAACACAGCATCCATGGGACCTGACAATATCCCAGGCTGCATTCTACACGAACTACAGAATGAACTGGCACCCTACCTAAGTACCATGTTCAGTCATAGCCTCACCTCAGGCTTTGTACCCACTGAATGGCGCACCGCAACGGTTATCCCACTCCACAAAGAGGGAGCCACCACGGACCCCGGGAACTACCGCCCCATTAGCCTGATGAGCCTGGTCTGCAAGGCCATGGAACGTATCATCGTGGAACTCATAAACAAAGACATTGGTAATCTCCAAACTCTGGACCCTACCCAGTTTGGATTTGTAAAAGACAGATCATGTCTCCTAAACCTGATTGACTTCTTTGAAGCAGTCACCAAAGCCATAGATGAGGGTAAAATGGTTCACACAGCTTATCTAGATCTTGCCAAGGCTTTCAACACCATCCCCCACTCTGGAATTATAGATAAGCTCACTAAACTAGGTATAAATCCCTATGTCACAAGATGGGTTGCCAACTGGCTCACGGACAGAACCCACACTGTGAAAGTAGCGGATTCCAAATCCGACATCAGACCAGTGACAAGTGGAGTACCACAGGGTTCAGTCCTGGGTCCTCTCCTGTTTGGTATCTACTTCTCTGAAGTGCAGGCCAACACAGAAGGTCTTTGGCTAACAAAGTTTGCAGATGACTGCAAACTAGGAGCCATAATCGAAACTCCTAACGATGTGGACAAACTACAAAAGGGCCTCACTGAGACAGATACCTGGTGTCAAAGCCATGGCCTGAAGCTCAGTGCCAAAAAGTGTATTGTCATCCCCTTTGGTAAAAACTCTGTACCCATGAACTACCACATAGCTGGTAGTCTACTTAATGCCGAAAATGTGATAAAGAGACCTTGGGACACAGGTGAAAAGTAGTCTCTCCTTTGATAATCACATTGCCACAGTGGTCAGGAAATCCTTCTATGTGGCTCATCTCATCACAAAAGGATTCTCATCCAGAAAAAAAGAGCTCATTGTTCCCCTCTACTCATCACTCATTAGACCCATTATAGAGTACATCGCCCCTTTTGGTATGTACCTCACAAGACATCTACAACAACTGGAAAGACCACAGAAATACCTCACAAAGAGGATTACTGGCCTCAAACAGATGCCCTACGCAGACCGTCTCAAAAAAACTACAGCTTTACTCCATCGCATATCGCCTAATCAGGGGCAATCTCTGCCTAACATACAAAGCTATGTCAAACCCAGAGCTGTTGGACATGCTCCACTTAAAGAAATCCCAATCCCTCTGAGCTACACGCTCTAGGGACCTAAACCTTGTCACCACAATAAACAAAACATGCTGGAGGGATAGATTCCTGTCCCAGAGACTTCCTATACTCTGGAACAGCCTACCTATCTATGTCAAACAGAGCTCCTCATTAGCACTCTTCAAGATAAATCTTGATGATTGGATGGGAAATGGGAAATTCATCCTGGGGATCACTTCTGTGGCTCTGCTCGAAAGGGGCACAGATAAATAATTTTCTTGGGTGGCGAAAGCCAGGGTACATTTTTTAGCTAGGCTTGTATGGGCCCTAGGGCCGATAGCCTAGTACCTACCTATGAACCTATGAATAGTACAACACTCCAGGTAAAAAAAGATATAGAACATGGGTAAAAATACAATGTCAGTTATACATTGGTAAGAGAAGAAAATTTATCCAGTAAGATTCTATAGCTAAAAGTACCCTTTCATATGATCCAGCATGTGATCAGAGAGGAGTTTGGGGAGTTAATAGTAGTATGGGTAGGGTTATGTGATACAAGGGCATAACCAGGTACTAAGAAGGTGCGATTTGTGGGAGTTTTTGAATATGGGTGTGGAGGGGGCAGTGGACACAGATAGGGGAAGAGAGTTCCAATTTCTGGCAACGGTGTGGCAGTAGAGCGCTTTCCCTGCATTATTGTTAGCCTTGGTGATGGAGAGGAGAGATTTTTCACTGGATCTTAGGTACCGGTTTGCAGTATAGACAGTAAGTAGGTTGGATAATGAGGGTTTTTTTTCAGGATTTTTGAGAATATTGTAGGGTGTGCCCAGCTGGTGATAGTTAAGTAGCTGTGGTAGCTCAAACCATTTTAGTTGTTTTAGTGCAGCACAGTGATGGGTTCTATAGGTTGAGTTAGTAGCAAACCTGGCTATTTTATTGTAGCATGATTCTAGTTTGTCTAGGTCACATTGTCTGATTTGGGTAAAGAATGGTGCTGTGTATAATAGAGTTGAGAGGAGGTGGCTTTGTGCAAGAGTGACTCTTGCTTTTTGTGAGAGAAAGGACTTATGCCTGTATAGGGAGCCTAGATTTTTGTGCACTAGTTTTATGGTATGTGAGATGTGAACATCAAAGTGGAGATTATTATCTATTTCAATGCCCAGAAGTTTGGTGTGGTTAGAAGGGGAGATAGTGGTGCCGTCCTTAGATGTTATGGTAAAGGAGAGGTTTTTTTTATCTATTAGTGGTAAATAGTAGCAGTTTTGTCTTTTTGGGATTTAGAATTAGTTGGATACCTGATATCCATTTTTCTACTAAGTTAAAGGTATCTTGAGTGAGTGTATGTAGGGTGGTGGGAGATGAGGCGGAGCAAATCAGGGTTGAATCATCCGCATATTGTATGAGTGTGGCATGTTGTGTAGAACTATTGAGGTTATTTGTGAAAATAGAGAACAGTAGCGGGCCCGGTATAGAGCCCTATGGGACTCCTATGGTGGTTGGAAGTTGTGTAGACAGAGTTCATTGCAGGCTTCACAATGGTTATATCAGAGGCTGTCTCTCACTTAGCAATGGCCTATTTGCCATTCACTACAATAGGATATAACCTGTGGTGGTAATTTGGTACCCTTGTTGTCCCAAGACAACCTACTGTTGGCATTTTGTCTTTCCCACTTACTGGCTGCCTCACCCTTTTGTTCTCCACCTTGCCTCCGTGGACATCTGTGTGCCACATGGCCCCACTGGTTGCATTCAGAACATTTAACCCTAGGTCCTGGACATGTACCTGGATTAGTGGCTTCCCCTGCTACTAGCAGATTCAGTTGGAGCAGTCTGTGCTGTCCACCATGGGTTCCTTTAGACCCATGAGCAGTACCTGGGGTCCCTTTCCTGTGCAGGGTTACCCTGCTTGCTAGGTATAGGTCTCCCTTCTTCCCCAACTCATCTGAAGTAGCACATTGTCTATCAGCTAACCAGATCCTCATGTCCTCAGACTTGTTCCCTCACCAAAAGGTCTGCCATCCCTTCAAAAGTGGTGACCTGACAACCACTCACCCAGCTATGAAAATAAGTGCTTAGTTCAGCAACATATTGACACACACTTTCATCTGCCTTGCGTCTATGCTCACAAAACTTTTTCCTATATGTTTCATGTGTTAGCGTAAAAAATTCTAACGTGACTTTTAACTGCAGTATAATCAAAATATACAGTGTCAGACATTTTTGACAAAACAGTTACAGCTTTACCATGGAGTAAGAGGGTCAGGAGTCGTACCCAGAGCCTTTGATCAACATCATACTGTTTACATACCCTCGCAAACATATGAATGAAACTATCAAAATTATCCCCCTCTTAAAACTGCAGAAGAAATTTGCTGACCTGTTTTGCTTCTGGGGTCCACTTACTCCCTTCCCCATTACCTCTATGACTCTGGCGAAGAGTCAGTATCTCCTTCTCATGCTGTCTCTGCCTCTCCTTGTCCTCAGCTTCCAGGCGTAACAGTTTCTCATTCTCCTCCTCAGCCTGCAGATGTCTCAGTCTCTCAGCTGCTTCTATTTCCAAATGCCTTTTCTCCAGCTCAAGTCTCTTTAGCTCCAGATGGATTTTTAAGTCCTCTGCAGAATGGTTGAGCTGTCCATTCTCTGAGGGTGGAACATCTCCACTGTCAGTCTGATTGTCCTCCTGGTTGCTGTTTACTAATGCAGTTGTGACCAAGGCTGCAATCAGGTCTGCCTTAGCCAGGTTTCCATGCAACAGTCATCTAGCCTGGCACATCTCAGCCAGCTGGCTCATTGTCAGCTTTCCGTGCTCCTCTGCTGACATGCTGCCTGCTCTCCCTGCCTAACTAAGCTAACAAAAGAAATAAAACACTTGTGATCTGAACTCTGAGTATTCACTGCGTGGCTGATTTAGAGTACAAGAGCACCTTCGGTGATCACTGTACACAAGCTACAGGAATTCACTCTACCCACAACATACAGATCCCCAATCAGACTCCCCACTGGCACAGCTATAGGGTCCAGATCTCAGCCTAGTGGGCAAGCTAAAACCTCCAGGACCCTCTCTGTCCAACCAGTGCTTCGTTTCCCTGCCCAAGTAGCTGACACACACACACTTTGAGATAAGAGTTTATACAACCACACAGACACCCCTGGAGAAGGCTGGCACAGGTTCTCTAACCGTGCCCCTCTTCTTCCCAGTCTAAAGGGTAGTACCAGCTGCCACCACCCACTATTATTTATCAGCTATTCAAAGCCCTTAAAAGGGTGTCCAGTTATTACTGTGCAATATCTAGCCTCTGCCACCAAACATGGCACACTCATCCAATACGCAGATGACTCTACCATCATCTGCTCAGCCCAGTCCCTACCCAAACTGCAAAAAGTCACACAGGAAGCCTTTTCCTCTGTTGAAACATGGTTATCCAATGCCCAATTAATACTCAACCCAAACAAAACTAAACTACTCATCTTCCAACCCACCAAACATACTCAAAACAACTCTCACTTTAACATCACAGCAAAAGACAACACCACTATATACCCAACTGAACACACCAAATTGCTAGGAGTGGAAATAGACAATAAACTAAAATTTGACATTCACATATCCATGACCATAAAAAGTCCACAAAAACTAGGAGCATTATACAGAAATAAACAATTTCTCACCAAAGCAGCAAAGATTTCAATAGCAAATTCCCACCTTATCTCCACCCTACTTTATGCCTCTCCAGTATATACCAACCTAAGACAATGTGATGTAAACAAGCTAGAGACCTGCTACAACAAAATCGCAAAATTCGCCACAGGGGCATCCTACCGTAGTCACCACTGTCTCTCACTTGCTGAACTGGGCTGGCTTGAACTCCCTCACCTCCTTCAGTGGTATCAACTCTCACTCACCCACAAACTAGTAAACCATCCACTAAATGTCCCATCCCTCCAGAATCTACTCCAACCCTATCGTACCACCAGACCACTAAGATCCAGCAACAAAAATCACTTGCAGATCACTAAAGCCAATAACTCTGCTGGTGAAGCACTATTCTCTTGCGCCATAGCCAAATTATGGAACTCACTCCCACCCACAATTACCTCTGTACCATCATGCACCAACTTCAAAACTTTATTAAAAGCGCACCTAAAAACATGCTGGCTATGCCCTTGCAACTCCCACTCTAATATCATCCACCCCATCCAACTACTACCTTTCTTTCACCTCCACTAACTACCTTGATGACAGCAAGCTCAGATGCTCATAAGCCTAGTACTTATTATACAGCAGGAACTTCTCATTGTTGCATTTGTTAAAGCCTGTTATGTACTTCACAGATAAAGATTCTAGTTGTCTACTGATGTACTATGTTCTTCATCTGTAAATATGTTGTAAGTAATTTCTATGTTAAATTGTTAATCACTATGTAATCCAATGTAACTACTGTCTGTTTATTTTACTATGGAGCTTTTCTCCCCGGGCCTCCACTGAAAATGGACCCACGTCCAGTCGGACACTCCCGGTCAACAAATTTAAATAAATAAATAAACAAATAAATAAATAAATAAAATATTATTATCCAAATGGTAAGTGTGATTAAACAGTCAAGGCATATTAGAGTGATTTGGTACAGGATCACTATATACATGCAATGTACTCTAGAGCTTAAATTATCTCTACACAAAACAGCCACAGTTGAAAGGGATTAAATATATTTAATATAAAATAATAAAAACACAAGACAATACTTCTTACTACACAGTGCTAGTCAAGAGTTCAGAGATCAGAGAGAAATACTTAAAACAATACAGTAGTAAAGTTCTGACATCACAGAAAATCACTTAGAACTAGCTAGGAATTAGGAAGATTAGACTAAGAGAAAATACAGTTCTAAATAAACTTACTTATAGAAAAAGGCAGAGTGGAGCTGGATGGTCTCAAGACAAAATGCTTAATGCTCTCTGATTCTGTCTGTTTAAATTGATATTCAAGTCCTGATTCACATTACATCATTCTTCACACTTTCCTGGGGTTCCCAGGCTAACAGACTACATTCTTTCCAGAATTTGCAAATTCTGGAAATTAACTCTGGCCTTAAAACAGTACCAAGAATACCTTCATCTACACTTTTCGGCATCATGTTTAGATCAAAGGGTCACAACATGCTTTTACTTGGTCAGCAGAGTGCACTGTTGTCACATTTTTGCAGTTCCACATGTAACAGTATTTTTTTCATTTAAGACAACAAGCTTGTGACTTACATTACTATTTACAAATGATAGAATTATCTGTAACAATTCCATCTGGCAAGGCTGGCAGCCTTCACCTATCTTCACTAGCCTTCACTTGTCGTCACAAATGGGAGTTGTTTTTCCGTCAGTCGTTGAACTTAGGTTAATGTTTATTTGATTTGAAACAAAGATATACTAGTCAACTAAGTTTGATTTTGGCAATTACTGCTTGATTCACCACCACATCTTGATTTAGTCTTCCAGGAAAGACACTTAAAATTCAGTGATCAGGTATCCCAGGTCATGAGAGTTTAAGATGTGTTTTTTCAGGATCTAGTGAGATTTTTTCCAGAAAGGCTGCCAGTAGTTTTATACATTCTGTTATGCTTTAATCCATTCTGTTATATTTTAAAAATATGAATACTGCAAAGAATAGAAAAATGTTTAACACAATGACTACATGGACAGCTAATAGGTATGCCAAAATAAATTATGAGAAAAATGCTAAGAAATTTCAGAATTTGAACTGAGTACTAGAAAAACATAAGTTTACTCATATAATTTGGCATTTTAGGCCAGAGCATTAACTTACTGTAACGTGTTGTCCTTTTGAAATGTCCTACTTATTATACAATCATTTTGCGTTATTCAGTATTCTGTACTTAGAATTGGTTTTAATTTTGCATATATTTAAATGCACAAGAAATTAATGTGATGACATTAGTGTCCAAAAACTGCACTTAACAATTTGTGTAGAATTCTGCCCTTTTTAAGAACTCTAAATCAGTGTCCCTGGACAGTAGTAGCCTGGTCTTTATGTTTGGAGAAGATGGACATGTATTTAGTATTGGAAGGCATTGGCTAGATGCCTGTATGACAACCAGAAAGGAATTTATTCTTGAAATTTCTTTTTGACCGTCAGCCATCTTATATAAGAAATACATTCAAATGAAATAGACGTGTAGTCCCTTAAAGGCTGCACCGTAAATCACAAAGCTTTTCAGGAGTACTGAAATTGGGTCTCATAAACATCAGATAAGCTGCCAGAGGCTTGCAGAGATTTAAAAGTTGCCTGGTTCTGGCCTTTGTTCCTGTAGTTACACATACTTCTTATTGCTACAGTTTTTTTATACATATTTCCCCCCTTATGTCTGCCTCTTCTATTATCCTGGACCTGTCCATTTGGGGAGAGGAGGGGCTGCCATCAGGGATCTTTAAAAATAGTTCATTCTCCAACATCCCCATTACTGTTTTCTGTATGCACTATACTGATGCTTGTTGTCATTTTTGCGACATTGGCCAGAGTGTCTAGACCAACCCACATACTGGATTCACTTGCATGTAGCAGTAGACCCTAATTGTCTACAGGTCACAGAAAATGCATAGTTTATCCAAAAGCACATAAATCCACGATTCTTTACTGAAGGAGGTGCGAGGACTTCTCTTCACTAGTCTTAGCAATTTGGATTCAGTTTGGCCGCATAGGTTCATAGGTGTGTACTAGGCTAATGGCCTTGGGGCCTTTGCAAGCCTAGCCCATAGGATTACCCTGGCATCATGCTACTTGACCTTAGTTCCCAGTGCCTCTGTCAAGTAGAACCACTGGAGTTACCCCCAGGGTGAATTTTGTATTTCCCATCCACTCATCAAGATTTCTCTTGAAGAGGGCCACTGAGGTGCTCTGTTTGACATGTATGGGAAGTCTGTTCCATAGCATGTGCAGACTCTGGGTTATGAACCTGTCCCTCCAGCATGTTCTGTTGATTGTGGTAATGAGGTTGAGGTCTCTGGAGCATGTGGTACGGAGGGATTGGGATTCCTTTAGATGTAGCATTTCTGAAAGAGCTGGGTCAGACATGGCTTTGTAAGTCAAGCAGAGATCACCTCTAAATAGGCGATATGAGACAGAGAATAGTTGAAGGTTTTTGAGATTTGTCCATATAGGAAAAGTGTTTAAGGCCTCGGATCCTCTTTTTGAGGAACTTTTGTGGCCTCTCCAGTTGTTGGATGTGTCTAATGAGGTACATACCAAATGGGGCATTGTACTCAATGATTGGCCTAATGAAGGAAGAGTAGAGGAAGACAATGACCTCTTTCTTCCTGGATGCAAATGAGATGTGCCACATAGAAGGACTTTCTGACCACAGTGGCAATGTGGTGGTCAAAAGAGAGGTTGCCGTCAACCTGTGTTCCCAGATCTCTTATAATGCCTTCTGTGTTCATTGGACTACCATTGATGTGGTAATTCATGGGAACTGGGTTTTCCTCAAAGGGGATGATGACACATCTTTTGGCATTGAGCTTAAGGCCATGGTTGGTCTCAGTGAGGCCTTTCTGTAGGATGTTAAAATCACTTGGGGAGTTAATGACTCCCAACTTGCAATCATCTGCGAACTTCGTCAGCCAGAGTCCCTGTATGTTGGCCTGGACTTCTGAGAAGTAGCTACCAAACAAGAGAGGACCCAGGACTGATCTCTGTAGGACTCAACTCATGACTAGTTGGCAGTCTGACTTGGAGTCAGCTACCTTTACACTGTCTGTTCTATTTGTGAGCCAGTTTGCAACCCACCTACTGATATAGGGGTTGATGCCTAGCTTAGTGAGTTTTTTTATGATTCCTGAGTGGGGAATGGTATCAAAGGCCTTGGCCAGATCAAGGTCTGTATGAACCACCTTGCTTAAATCCACAATTCTGGTGACTGACTCAAAGAAGTCGACCAAATTGAGCAGGCATGATCTACCCTTCACAAAACCAAACTGTGTGGGATCCAGAGTTTGGAGATTCCCTATATCCTTGTTTATTAGGTCCATGATGATGTGTTCCATAGCGTGTATATCACGTTCTCGAAAGATGAAAATAGCAAAAGCTAATTCATCGTCCCCAAAACATCTAAACATGAAAATATCGAACATTCAAAACAGCAAATTTTTTCCAGTGGAAAAAATTTGCTGCTGCGAAACACATACACACACAACACAAGCACATCAAACAGACAGCAACCACACACACACACACACACACACACACACACACTTAAATTCCTACAACTAATGCTACACTAAACTAAACATACACTACTATCTATCCACATTTACTTTAACCCAAACCCTAACCCTAAGGTCCGTCACTATCACACACTCACCTAACCCGCACCCTAACCCTAACTCACTTAAACCACCCCAACCCTAAAGTCTGTCACTATCGCACACACGCCTAACCCACGCCCTAACCCTAACTCACTTAACCCGCCCCAACCCTAACGTACAAACAGTCGCACACTTACCTGAACCCAGCCCGTAACTTTCCACCACAGCGCTAAGAATAGCGAAGCCACAGAAACGGCCAACCAAATTCTTTCCCGAGGAAAGAATTTGCTGTTCTGCAGCTTCGCTATTCTTAACGTTTGCTGAATAGTATTTGATATCAGAACATTCGAAGTTTTAATACTTTAATGTTCTTATATAGACCCGTTCCATAGCTTTGCATGTCAGACTTGTCAGGTTAATGGGGCGATAGTTCCCAGGGTCTGTAGTCCCTCCTCCGTTGTGGAGAGGGATGACTGTAGCAGTGCACCATGTGGTACGGACAAAGCCTGAGGTGAGGCTGTGATTGAGCAGGGCACACAGGTGAGGTTGCCAGTTCTTTCTGCAGTTCATGTAGAACACAGCCAGGGATATTGTCATGTCCCATAGAAGCTGTATTCTTGGCCTCGGACAGTGCTGTTTTAACCTGTGCAGCAGTAATACTGGGTGCCTGGCAATCTACTGGTATTGTGATTGGTCCTTTGGGGGGGGGGGGGAGTTAGCAGTGAATCTGTCAACCAGTATATTGACTATATCTGTTGCCTCAGTATAGGTGGTACCATTGTGCAGTAGCTCAGAGCAAATATTGGTATTGATGTGGAGATTCTTTACATAACTATAGAAGGCCTTGTGCTTGTCTTTACTATCTGCTGCAGTTCTGTTTTCATAGCTAGCTTTAGAGGATCTGATGAGGGATCTCAACTTTTATCCCCAATACCAGAGTTAGTGCCATGTACACTTTTGACCACAGAAATAGACTCTGTATACAGTGAGAACACTGCTTGTCTGACATGCATCACAGTCATCTTCCCACTTTCTGCCATATTCATTCTTCATTCGATGTCAAAAAATTTAAATCAGATTGAGTTGCTATCCTTTCCCCTAGAATGTGTGACCTAGCATGAGCTCCTTAGTCCATCTCTTTGGATGATATTGAAGATGGTTAACCCACCCGTAAGTTCGCGCAGGAATAGGCATGACCTCCATGATTGACATGTCGGAGGGTGGCGATTCACAACGTAAATTGGCCATGATAGTGTATGTAAAATGTAAAAGATGCATCCAAAGAAAAAATGTAATGAAAGTCATAAAATTACAGATGTACATAAGAAATCAAGAATCCAAATCCATTTATAAACTATAAATATAAACAAATATTTATAAACAAATATTATAAACAAATAAACTGTCATTTCACAACTAAGATGTGGTAGGGGGTTGTAGTGGCATAAAAAACTATACATCACCGTTCTGGTATGTTGTTGCTGCACTTAAAGTTGAAGCATTTCACATTAAGTATAATCCAATGTGCTTTGTGCAAATCGATGAATATGTATCCACATAGTACTTCAGCTGTCCATTTTCAAAACTTGGAATGTTATTGGAGGGGACTCAGGTGAGCTATCCTAGAAACACTGAAGAATGGCCAAGGGTCCTGTAGCCCACATGAAAAATGAGCAACTAGTAATAATAATACCTCTCAAGTGTACCTCATTACAAGGAATGTTCCTCATTTGGGGTCTTAAAACATTCATGTTCCTCGAAGTTCAACATGGAAAGGATCTATCACAAATTTAGTGTTAGCAATTTTAACTGATCTCCACGGTTTGTTGAATCCCAAAAGAATTACAGGTCTTGATCCCACAGGAGTTAATCAAAGAAGTTCAATTTTTTTAATCCAGCAAGTAGTAATGGTAAACTTGAAACTCATTTAGTCTCTGTACCATCTTGTGAGTATATTTGACTTTAACTTTATTAATTCAGTCTATCCTGTCCAGCACTCAGTACTAAAGTGTCATGCATGTGTAGCTGATTACCTTTCATCCAGACTACTGTACAGAAAGACTGTACTCTGCCCCAGTAATCAGAATGATACTTTTGGCTGTGGAGTAAGACAGATGCATCTCAGGACACAGGCAGATCACACAGGGTGCATAAGAAACAGCTGAATCTGCAAGACACAGAACAGGTGCATTGAGAGGAAAAGGAGTAACATTGCAAGGTTCTATATTTGTTATTCTTACAAGGAAAAAGTTTGACAGCTATCAATCAAAAGGTGGTAGGTGTACTGACATCGCCGTGACAGGCGGGGTTTGGGCATGGCTTGCTACTGCGCAGTGGGTGGGTTAACCATCTTCAATATCACCAAAATACAGCATCCATGGGACCCAATAACATCCCAGGCTGCATCCTACATGAACTCAGGCAGGAACTTGCAGCACCATTAAGTACCCTGTTTAACCATAGCCTTTGTACCAGCTTCATCCCATCTGAGTGGAGGACAGCCACTGTCATACCTTTGCACAAAGGTGGAGTGCCCACCAATCAAGGAAATTATAGACCCATCATCCTAACTAGTCTGATCTGCAAGGCCATGAAATGAATTATCACGGACCTCATTAACAAGGACATTGGCAACCTCCAAACACATGATCCCACACAGTATGGTTTCATCAAGGGGAGGTTATGCCTGTTAAATTTGGTCAACTTCTTTGAGACTGTCACCAAATCCATGGACGAGGGGAAGACGGTGCACACTGCCTGTTATGCCTGTTAAATTTGGTCAACTTCTTTGAGACTGTCACCAAATCCATGGACGAGGGGAAGACGGTGCACACTGCCTGCCCTGTCCTGGCCAAAGCCTTTGATACTACTCCCCACTCAGGTATAATAGATAAACTCTCTCAGCTAGGCATCAATCTGTATGCTACCAGATAGGTAGCACCCAGATGGGTAGCAAACTGGCTCACTGATGGAACTCACCTTGTCAAAATAGAGTAAGTCACTTCAAACAGTAGACCCATAATGAGTGGTGTACCCTAGGGATCAGTCTTGGGCCTCTGTTGTTAGGGATATACTTTTCTGAGGTGCTTGCCAAAACCAGAGGGCTATGCCTGACCAAGTTTGCAGAGGACTGCAAGCTGGATGCCGTCTAGTGATGTGGGCATCCTCCAAGAGGGTCTCACCCAAACAGATGACTGGTGCTAGAAATATGGCCTCAAACTGAATTCTAAAAAATGCATCATCATCCCCTTAGGGCACAGTGATATCCCCACAAATTATCACATTAATAACAAGATCCTAAGCACGCAGTCAGTCTTGAGGGACTTGGGCACCCAGGTTGATGATAAACTGACTTTTAACCACCATGTTGCTTCCGTTCTACAGAAAGCTTTCATAGCTTTACATGGCCCACCTCATTAGTAAGGGTATCTCATCCAGGGACAAGGATGTCATAACATCCCTGTATTCTTTCCTTATAAGACCCATTATTGAGTACAGTGCCCCTTCGGCATGTACCTCACAAAGCACATGCAGCAGCTGGAGAGACCACAGAGGTTCCTCACTAAGAGAATCCAGGGCCTCAAACATCTACCCTACACAGCTAGGCTGGAATCCCTATCCCTCAGTCTCATACAGACTCCTCAGACGAGACCTCTGGCATACAAAGCAGTCTCAGACCCTACCTTGATGGGACTACTGCATATCTGTAAGTCAAGCTCCACTCAAGTAACCTGCATGTGCAACCTCAACCTGGTCTGTGACATCAATAGGACTTGTTGGTGGGACATATTTGTTGTTCTTGAAACTCCCCCTTCCATGGAATAGACTCCTTCTCCATGTCAAGCACAGTATCTCATTAACCCTTTTTAAGCACAACCTGGATAACTGGAGGAGGAGCAGAGAATACACCCCTGTGATTCCACCTGTGTCCCTGCTGGACATGGGCAGTGGGTGCTGACTTATCGGAACACGGGCCAGATTCTTGGCTAGGCTTGAAGGGCCTCAGGGTCAATAGCCTAGTAACCTCCTATGAACCCTAACAATTCTTCCCTTGACAGCTGACATGCATGCTCATGGGTGAAGGCCCTACAGTGGTTTCTCATCTGGTAGATGTGCATGCTTCCATGCATACCATTCTTAGAATGCAGTGTCCCATCAGAAGGTTACCGATGAAGCAGCTTGGTAGGAGTTGAGCATGTGTCCCTGGCTGACTGTCCACATACTACCTCTCTGTATTCTTCAGTGAGATCAAACAATGTTGCAGTGAAGATTTCTACCCTTCCCCAGGATGGGAGAGATTTAAGTCAATGCCACTCACTCCTCCCCGGTCTCCATCAGGCCATGAGCCTTTATTTGGATGATTTGAGTCACAGTTATAGTATCACAGAAAGCTCTGGCACTGTGTTCTGTATCTTTATAGTCACTCACTCCAGGAATCTCAGCGTATCCTGTGATATTAACAGAACATGCAGGAGAGAGAGCTTTATCTCCCAGAGATTGCTGCTCATCTGGAATAAACTCCAAATTCACATGAAGCATACCTCCTCGATGACCCTATTCAGCAGCAACCTAGACAACTGGATGGGAGACTGCAAATTAACTCTTGGAGGTAGCATCTATGTCCCCTATGGACATGGATAGTCAGTGCTGGTCATAGACTTGCTATGCGAATAATGACCATCTAACCAAGGTCAATTTGGGAACGTGTATATACACATGGCTAGACTTGTAAAGGCCTTAGAGCCATTAGCCTAGTAACCTCCTATGGCCCTATTAACATTGCCACAGTAGGATTTTCTTCATGGAATCCTTCACTTCGCATGGTAATCCATAATTTCAGTTTCTGTTTCTTTAAATTCTCCATTACTAATCCTCTTTTCTGCTTTCCCCCTTTGTTTTCTTATTTTTGTATTGTAAAATGTTCCATAGCCAGATGTGTTTGCCTGTATTTCTCTGCAAATCTCTTTGGTGGCATTTTTTGGTATTGATTTGTTTTGCTTTCTCCTTTGCATAAATATAGCACCATATTAAATTTGTCTTTGCCATTACCTTATATCTTCTTCCAGTGTCTCCCAGTTTCTGTGTTTCTCCTTACTTCAGAAATTCATTGTTCCATCATACTATGCCATAACCTGTGTTAGGCTTTCTACACTAAATTCTTCACTTTGCAAGTATTCCTTAAATGTAGCTTCTATTTGTTTAACTTCAGCTTTACAAATCTTCTGGTTTGTGTTCCCCCTTTGTGATCTTATTTTTGTATTGTGAAAGTTTCCATGTATGCTTGTAATTCTCTTCAAATATCTTTTGAGCTGCTTTTTTGTATTGATTACTTTGGCTTTCTCTTTTGCATAAATATTGCAGTATATGAGATCTCTCTTTTCCATGTCCATGTTTATTTTTATGCCTTTCAAAAAATGTCTGTTTTCTTCTTTATACATTTTTTTATTGAATAAATTTTTATTGATTTTCACAAACATAAACATATATACAGTATGTATAGCAAATAAATAATTACATAATCAAAGCTTAAAGTGAAGAAACAATTCCAAAAACAAACATTACAAAACCAACTATTTACATAGGATGTCTGTACTTGAAAAAAACTTTTTCTTGGACGTGTCTTTGAATTAGATGATACTTTGTTACAGTCTTCTGTTTCCAGCACTTGATTTATATTCTGCCATGCAATGCTTAAGGAAGTAGGTTGTTCTGTTCTTCCCTTAATGTTTTCACTTCCATCCGCCAGACTGATAAAACCATGATGTTCTTCGTGTTTCACTGTTGCAATCATTACATTTGGGTAATATGCTGGCAGGTTGCCCTCAGTTGGCCTGAATATCAATGTCTTGAGTCCTGCGTTGGTTGCTGTCTCTTCTTCCATGACGTCAGGTCGTCAGGGGTATAAAACAGGCAGCCGACACCATTTACTTTAGTTTTTCTTGCCCCATATGTCAGGTGTCCCCCAAATGGGGAGCAAATATACATATATATTTATATATATATATATAACTATATATACATGCAATTGTAACAACATAAACTTTACTTTCATCTAAAAACAAATACACCACAAAGGCTGTAGAATATAGTGAAGGAAAGAGAATCTCCAGAATAAAGGGGGATGGCGGGTGGGTAACCCGGACTACAACAGTGAATACACTCGAACATCTACATTTATGGTAAGTGTACACAACTGTACTATGTTCTTTGTGTTTCATTGTTGCAGTCATTACATTTGGGTAGAATCCCAAAGATATGGATGGGAGGCTGGAACTAAATAGCATTAGGAGCGGCTATAAGGCCCTGCAGAACTGCAGTGGCAAAGCCTGCCCTGGACTTAGAAAAGAGAGGCAAATGATAATGCTTTGTAAAAGTATGCACAGAACTCCAAGTAGCAGCCTCTAGAATGTCTTTGGTTGGTACCTGCTGATGTAGATGCAGCCCTGGTAGAATGTGATCTAATGCCCTTTGGGCACTGGTTTACCATGATGCAAGTAGCAGAAACTGATGCAGTGGCTTATCCACTTTGAAATAGTCTGCTTTGAAATAGCCTTTCCCTCTGATCCTGCAGCAAATGCCACCAGTAGCTACTCAGTTTTTCTTAGAGATTTGGTCCTGTTTAAGTAGAATCTTAGTTGTCTGTGCATGTTCAAGGAATGCAGAATCCGCTCCCCCTTGTTCTGCGGATTTGGGTAAAAGGTTGACAGGTGAATAGTTTGGTTAAGAGCCACACTGAATGCCACCTTAGGTATAAAGGAAGGATTGGTCCTGAGGGACACCCTGCCTGGGTAAAATATAATAAAAGGCTCCACAGCCATGAGGGCCTGCAGCTCTGAAACCCTTCTTGCTGAAGTGATTGCCAGAAGTAAAGCTGTTTTCCAGGATAAAAACTTTATATCTGCAGTAGCAGCTGGTTCAAATGGAGGCAGGGTGAGTTTTTCCAACACAAAATTGAGGTCCCATGCAGGAATTGGTGATCTTCTTCTGGGAGGCCTTAAATGTTTGGCCTCTCTACGATACTGTTTTAGCAAAGGATGAGAAAAGATCGGTGGCTCTGTGTTGTAATGAGCCGAGATGGCAGAGGCATGGATTTTTATTGATGAAAAAGACAGGCCCTTGTCAAGCATCTCAGTTAAGTATTGCAAAATCTAAGGAATATTTGGCTTTGCTATGTCAGTTCCTTGTGCTTGTTTCCAAGCACAGAATCTCTTCCATTTATCAGCGTAAGATTTTCTAGTACTAGGCCTTCTGGCTTCCAAAATTACATCCATCACAGATTTACTGAGAGGTGTTGTTTGAATAACTACATGATCAGCCATGCTGCCAGGTTCAGAGTTTGGAGCTGATTGTGCAGGATTTGATTGTTTTGCTGAGATAGTAAATGAGGTATTTGAGGCAAATACCAAGGAGGAAGTTAAGACACATTCCTTAGGATTGGATACCAGTGTTGGCGAAGCCAGTCCAGAGCAATTAGAATCATTTTCGTTTTTTTCTTTTCTGACCTTTAGTAGGACTTTGGGAAGAAGAGGCAGAGGAGGAAAGGTGTAGACTGATAGGTTTTTCCAACTGAAGGATAGGTCATCCACTTTCCATGCTTGTCTGTGATAAGTTCTTATGCAGTGTTTGTCCAGTTGATAATTCTGGAGGAAGGCAAATAAATCTATGTCCGGGCTCCCCCAAAAGGAGGTGAGGACAAGTCTCAACCTTACAGGAAACAGTCACAATGACTTTCCTTTGCATAAGCCGAGCATGTCCCTTTTGGAAGCCCCCTTAGGAGGAAAACTAGCACTTTTTTCTCAAAACTGGCAAACAATCACCCAAGACAAATGGGTCCTGAATATTGTGTCTCAAGGTTGCAGATTCCACTTCCATACTTACCAAAGCTAAAAGGAATGGCCAGACCTGCCACAAAATCAATGGGCAGAGGCACAAAAACAAATTTCAGCCCTCATGGACATGAGAGCTATACAAAAAGTACCACAACAGGAACAAGGGCAAGGATTTTACTCAAGACTCTTCCTGGTCCTCAGAAAGGGCAAAGCCTGGAGGCCTGTACTGGACCTTTCAATTCTGAATACTTACCTGGAGATTCCGAAATTCAAAATGTTGACATTACAGCAGCTTCTGCCCATGCTGGGCAAGAAGGCTTGGCTTGTTACTCTGGACCTCAAAGAGGCATACCTGCATGTCCCTATCAGACAAAATTGCAGAAGATGCCACAGATTCAAAGCTGGTACAATGCACTACCAATTCTCTGTACTGTCCTTTGGCTTATCTACTGCGCCCAGGGTCTTCACAAAGTGCCTGGCACCAGTAATTGCATTTTGCAGACAAAAAGGAATTCAAATATATCCATACCTGGACGACTGCCTCATTCAAGCAGAGACAAAGGACATTCTTCTACAGCATCTGGTGTTTGTGAAAAAGTTGCTAATTTCACTAGGGTACACAGTAAACAAAAAGAAGTCAAAACTAGTGCCCTCACAACAGATTACATTCCTGGATGCTAGCTTAAATACAACGGCCCAGATGGCTTACCTCACGCCAGACAAACAGGTGCAACTAACTCAATATTTTCAACTACTGGCAAAAACGTCCCATCTCCCTGCAAGAAAAATTCTGCAGGCCCTGGGATTCATGGCATCCTGCATACTACTAATACCATATGCCAGACTGCATATGAGGAAATTACAATGGTACCTAAAAAGTGTTTGGTCTCAACATTCTCACAGTCTAGAAGCAGTAATTCCAATGATTCCCTGCCTACAACAGGAGTTTCGATGGTGGGCACAGGCATGTCACCTAAACAAGGGTCAGCCTTTTACCCAACCCACAGCCAGGCAAACTCTAACAACAGATGCTTCAGATTATGCCTGGGGAGCACGCATGGCAGGAAAATGCATTCAGGGCAAGTGGACCACAGACCAGATGCATCTTCACATCAATCAAAAAGAGATGTTGGCTGTGCAAAATGCCCTAACAGCTTTCAAGAACCTTCTACATCCAGGACAACTATTACTAAAGACAGACAACACCACAGTAATGTGGTACATAAACAAACAAGGGAGCACTCATTCTTATCCCCTGTGCAGGCAAGCCATGGCCTTGTGGAACACAGCTCTAATGTACCAAGTTCACCTGCAAGCACAATTCCTGCCAGAAAAGAAAAATACTCTGGCAGACGACCTAAGCAGAAATATCATGGACCCTCACGAATGGAAATTGAATCCACAAATCTTCAGCATGATAACACAAAAATGGGGATGCCCAGACATAGATCTTTTTGCCTCGCCTCTGAATTGCCAGCTACAAAAATTCTGCACAAGGACTTATCACAGACAAGCATGGAAAGTGGATGTTCTTTTGTTTAGCTGGAAAAACCTAAAAGTCTATGTTTTCCCACCACTGTCTCTCCTTTCAAAGGTACTCCTAAAAGCCAGACAAAAAAAAACATAGATGATCCTGATTGCTCCAGGCTGGCCATGCCAGCACTGGGTACCCTATCTTAAGGAACTTGGCTCAGGGCCCACCATGGATTTTACCCCAAATTCCACACCTTCTGACTCAACAAAACAATCGGATCCTGCACGGTCAGCTCAAAACCTAAACCTGGCTGCATGGCAAATACTTTAGTCAAACAGGCAACAACCCTATCTCTAGAGCTGTTATGGATGTCATTTTGGAGGCCAGGAGGCCTAGCACCAAGAAAGCTTACTCAGAAAAATGGAAGAGATTCTGCGCCTGGAACCAGGTTCATAGCCTTGACCCTCTTGTTCCAAACATTCCTCAGATTTTACAATACTTAACTGAGATGCTGGACAGAGGCCTATCCTTTTCATCAATTAAGATCCATGCCTCTGCCATTTCTGCACATTACAACACAGATCCTCCTTTATTCTCTCATCCCTTGCTAAAGCAGTACCTCAGAGGGGCTAAAAACATAAGACCACCCTGGAGAGCACCAACACCAACTTGGGACCTCAATTTAGTTTTGGAAAAACTGACCCTACCACCTTTTGAGCCAGCCAATACAGTCAATCTAAAATTTTTATCATGGAAAACAGCTCTGCTCCTGGCAGTAACTTCAGCACGAAGAGTCTCAGAGCTACAGGCATTAATGGCAGTGGAACCTTTTATAATTTTTCATCAGGACAGGGTATCTTTAAGGACAAACCCTACCTTCATGCCAAAGGTGGTATCTAGTGTGGCTCTTAACCAAACCATCCATTTGCCTACTTTTTATCCAAACCCCCAAAATAAAGGGAGAAACTTCTGCATTCTTTGGACATACACAGGCAGCTATGCTTCTACTTGGACAAAACAAAAGCTTTCAGGAAAACTGATCAACTGTTTGTAGCATATGCTGCAGGATCACAAGGCAAGGCTATCTCAAAGCAGGCTATATCCAAATGGATAGGACACTGTATTCGGCTGCTACACACAGCATGGAAAATCAGTCCCTAATAACATTAGGCCTCATTCCACCAGGGCAACAGCCACATCAGCAGCCTTTCTCAGAGGAGTACCTACCAAGGAAGTTTTGGAGGCTGCAACTTGGAGTTCAGTGCACACCTTCACCAAGCATTACCACCTGCCTCTTTACTCTAAATTCAGAGCAGGAGTTTCCACTGCAGTTCTGCAGGGCCTCTTAGCCAATCCTAACTCTTTATAGACCAGCCACCCAAACTTAGCTTTGGGATTCAACCCAAGTGTAATGACTGCAGCAGTGTAACACGATGAACATAGTACAGTTTTGTACCTACCATAAATGTAGATGTTCGAGTGTTCACACTGCTGCAGTCCAGGTTACCCTCCCTCCATCTCCTCTGAACTAGCTGGACTTATCTATACCCTTCTATCCTATACAATCTTTGGGGTGTATTTGCTGGTAACTGAAGGTATTGTTTTTATTTTATATGTACATTTTTGATTAGCAATATGTATTGCCTACCCACTTGGTGGCACCTGACATCTGGGGCAAGAAAAACTGAGGAAAATGGCGTCGGATGCATATTATATACCCCTGGCGCACTGACGTCAGGGAAGAAGTGACAGCAACTGACGACGGACCAAGACTTTGGAACTCTGGCCGACTGCGGGACCGCCTGATAGCAGGATAACCCAAGTGTGATGACTGCAGCAGTGTGAACACGCGAACATCTACATTTATTGTAGGTACAAAACTGTACTTTTCCACTCGTGAGGGTCCATAAGGTTTCTGCTAAGGTTGTCTGCCAGAGTGTTTTGTTTTCTTGGCAGGAATTGAGCTTGAAGATGTACTTGGTAAGTCAAGGCTGTGTCCCACAATGCCATGGCTAGTCTGCAAAGGGGGTAGGAGTGTGTGCCCCCCTGCTTGTTTATGTACCACATAACTGTGGTGGTGTTCGTCTTTATCAGTAGTTGTCCTGGATGAAGTAAGTCCTTGAAGGCTGTCAGGGCATTCTGAACAGCTAATATCTCTTTCTGGTTGATATGCAGATGCATTTGTCTTGGGCTGCATATGCCCTGAATGCATCTCCCCACCAGGTGAGCCCCCCAAGCATAGTCTGATGCGTCTGTAGTTAGGGTTTGGTTGGCAGGGGGTAGAGTGAAAGACCGTCCCATGTTCTGTTGACATGTCTCTGCCCACCAAAGAAACTCCTGTTGTAGGCAGGGAATGAGAGGAATCATTGTTTCCAGACTGTGACAGTGTTGACTCCATAAACCTTTTAGGTACCACTGTAGTTTCCTCATATGCAGTCTTGCATATGGAATCAGTAGAATGCAGGATGCCATGAACCCCAAGGCCTGCAGAATTTGTCCTGAAGATAACTGGGGTTTTGTTGCCATCTGTTTGAAGTAAATAGTCAGTTGCCTTTGTTTGTCTGGCATAAGGTAAGCCATCTGGGCAGTTGTATTCAAGCTTGCATCCAGGAATGTTATCTTTTGAGAGGGTACCAGTTGTGATTTCTTTTTGTTTATTGTGTACCCTAGGCATGTTAGAAGCCTTTTCACAAACGCCAGATGTTGAAGAAGAATGTCCTTGTTTTTTGCTTGAATGAGACAGTCGTCCAAGTAAGGATAGATTTGTATACTACTTTGTCTGCAGAATGCAATTATTGGTGCCAGGCACTTTGTAAAGACCCTGGGCACAGTAGATAAGTCAAAGGGCAGTGCAGAGAATTGGTAATGCATAAAGCCAGCCTTGAAGCAGAGGTATCTTCTGCATGATTCCCTTATTGGGATATGCAGGTATGCCTCTGTTAAGTCTAGAGTCACTAGCCAAGCGTTCTTGCCCAGCATGGGCAGAAGCTGCTGCAGAGTTAGCATTTTGAATTTTGGTATGTCTAAGAATATTTTCAAAATTGATAAATCCCAGTATTGGGCGCCATGCTTTGTCTTTTCTGGGTACCAAGAACAGTCTTAAGTAAAACCCTTGTCCTTTTTCCTGTTCTGGCACTGGTTGAATAGCCCCTATATCCATGAGGGACGTAACTTGTTTCTGTGTCTCTGCCCATTGATTTCATGGTAGATCTGGCCAATCGTTTGGAATTGGCAGAGTATGGAAATGAAATCTGTATCCCTGCGATACTATGTTTAATACCCACTTGTCCTGGATTATTAACTGCCAGTTTTGAACATGAAGTAATAGTTTTCCCCCTAAGGGGGCTGCCAAAAGTTAAGTGCTTGATGATGGCAGAGGGAAGTCATTGAGATTGTTTACTATAGGGTTGTGCTTTATTTCCTCCATATTTGGAGGTAGAGGCACCCCATTGCTTTGACCTGTAAGAATCATGTGATTGGTATCTAGAGCCCTTTGAGTGCCTGGATTTGCCCCGTGAAGCTGTGTCGGACACAGGAAAGGACAATTTTTTTGTAGGCCAGTGTCTACTGAATCTTGGTGGCTGCACTTGTAAAAAGTCTTTTGCAGTTTGCATAGACTTAGCTTTGTCTTCCATTTTCTTTAAAATCTCTTCTGCCTTATTACCAAACAGAGTATCATGCTGTAAAGGTGCATCCAACAACTTAGCTTTAACATGATCAGGCAAATTTTGCTCCTTTAGCATGCCTTCTAATCACAGATCCAGTAACTGCGACCCTCAAGGAATCAAAACCACATTGCAAAGTATGCTTTCCAACTTGTTCTGCTGCATGCAATAATTCCTGTAATTTTTTATTTTCCACATATTCAGAAATCAACATAATTTTCTGTTTCAATAATCCCATAACATGCTGTTGATATTTAAGCATATGAAACTGGCAGTTTAAGGCCCTAATTGCCAAGGTTGCAGACGTATAAACCTTCTTTCCCCATCTATCCAGCGCCCTGGAATCTCTATCATAGGGGGTAGGATTCTTAGCTGTTGAGGCCTTTACACCTTTGGGACTCTGTGATATAGTTTCAAGGTCAGCAGCAGGGTTTTTGAATAGAAATTTGTGAGAGTCAGGAACCCTGTAATATCTGTCTGGCTTGCAAGGAGCCGGAGGTAAGAAATCTGGAGTCATGCTTGATTCCGAAAACACATCATCATCTACAATGTCTAATACTGGAGGTATGGCTAAAGGCCTATGCTGAGGGAGAAGAAGGAAATCCCTAAGCCTCTTTTTTGATTCTGAGAAATCTTGACTCTCCCAATGAAAATGTTCCCTCAAAGTATGCAAAGTTTCTCCAAAGGAATAATCTTCAGGAGGAGATGCAGAAGGGATGGATTCCTCTGCATCTGAATCCTCATAGGGTGGTATAGAAAATTCCTGATCAGAAGAAATAGAAACCTGTTCTGAAAATTCATAATCAGTGTCTTGCCTAGGCCTCTTTTCAGGGGGGGGTTGGGAACCCCTGATCAAAGTAATTAGGTCTTCAGCCATTTTGATCATCTGCTTTTTGGGCATAGAGGCCTGAGCACGTGGCTCATGTGTCAGATTTTTAGCCTTAGAAGTTGCCTTTGTCTTTGAAGCTGGCGTTGGTTGTATACAGAAATGCTGAGGCCTGAAGACACCCTCAGAAGCCGGCGCCTGCTCAGCGGCTCCGGACCCATCCGAGGGAGAGACATCCGCTGATACAATACTTTGAGAGTCTCGCGGTGTGCCGGAGTCCACATGGGTCTCGGTAGAGGCCTGCAACTCAAAAATAGCGGGTATCAGGGGCTGCGAAAGCGCCTCACTGAGTACCGGCGAACCGGCGACTGGCTTAGGAGAAGCTTTGTCGTCGGTTTTGGACCTCAGCGGTCTGTCTCTGTCCTTTTCTTTGTGTTTTTTGTGAACTCCGGTAGTCGGATTGCTATCTGACGACATTTCGGGGTAGTTAAATCTGTTTCCAAAATATTTTGAAGCAAAGATATACCGACGCTTAATAGTGCGTTGGTTAAATATAGCAAAAAACCGACAGCAAGGCACATTATGATCTGGGCCTAGACAAGGAATAAGGTACGAATGAAAATCCTTATGAGGTATTTGCTTCCCACAAGTAATGCCATTATTAACTTTTACTGACATCGGTATGGAGCAAGAAAAAGTTTCCCCAATGGGGTACTTAGCTTTAATTGAAGACTTCGGTTCTGAAACTCGAATTCGAAAATTTCAGGAGTCGGCCGACCGGCACTTGCGAACTGCTTCTGCTTTGGGCACCGCACGGCAAGAAAGACTAAAGAAGATGGCGTCGGCTGCCTGTTTTATACCCCTGATGACCTGACGTCATGGAAGAGACAGCAGCCGACGCAGGACCCAAGACTTTGATATTCAGGCCGACTGAGGGCAACCTGCCAGCAGATTACCCAAATGTAATGACTGCAACAGTGAATACACTCGAACATCTACATTTATAGTAAGTGTACACAACTGTACTTTGCTGGTGCGAGACGGTATCAGATGCCTTTGACAAGTCTTAACATGGTGGACACAAGCAGACTATTGTTTCTGTGTTGGTTTATTATATTAGTAAAATGCAGTAGAGGTTTTGTGCTGGGGCCGTAAAGGCATTTTGTGTTTCTGATCGCAGGTTATTTGAGGTTAGGTTTTGCATCAGCTGCATATGGATGCATTTGTCTAATATTTTGGAGAGAGGGGAGAGAAAGGCTATCAGTCCGTAGTTATTAAACTATGTAGATGTGCCGCCTTTGTGCAGTGGTATGATGTAGAATTTTTTCAAAGTGATGGGGTGTATCTTTCTGCTATGGACCTGTAAATTTGTATGGACACAGGGAAGGCTATGATTTCTGCAGCCATTTTTAGACAGTCTGATGGTAGTTGGTCTACAGCTACAGAAGTAGTTTTTAGTTTAACGAGCAACTTTCCTACGAGTGAGGTAGGTCCTGGACTAAAATTTAAATTTTGTCGGTTGTTTTGATATGACAGGGGTAGAGTGAAGGGGCAGATGTGTTAGTGTCTAAGAGAGATGATATTGATTGTATAAAGTAGGAATTAAACTGTGTGGAGATAGTCTGTCGTATCATCTGTGTTTGGAGAAGGACTAGTAGTCTTGCTAGGGTGGAGTAGTTATTTAGTGATGACCAAAAATGTTTTGGGTTGTTTATATGTTTGCCTTGCAAATTGGTATAGTACGTTTGCTTATTCTGTTTAACATAGAGTTTTGCAAGGTTTCTAAGATGTCTAAATTCCTGGAGTGCATTTTGAGTTTTATTTTTGTACCAGTTTTTCCAGGCTGTATCCCTTTTTATCATGTTTTTTTTTTCCTTTGTCAGCCATGGTGGACTTTACACTTTTATTACGTACTGGTTATAGCTTATTTAAGGTCTGTAAGAATGAGTTATTAAAGTGTTCTGCAGCAGTATCTAGAGGCATTGCTCCAAGTACATTCTAGTTATATTTTTTTAGTGTTTCATTGACATTATCTTTGCTGAAATTGGTTGTATTTCATATTTGATTATAGGTAATATGCTTATCTAGGTTATGGTGAGTTCTAATAGCATATGTTGGTATGTGGTCACTTGTGTTATCTGAGAGGCAGCCTACTTTTGTCAGTGTGCCTGGTTTGTTTGTAAGAATCTCTTCTAATGTTGAGTGTCTGCCTGAAGTTTTATTGATTCTAGTAGGTGTAGTTATTAATTGTCTGAAGTTGTACAAGTCTATGGATTCAGTGGGGGTAGTGGACTTTATGAGTTGCCTGTCTTTGTTTAAGTCTTCAAGTATTATAGTTTCATCTTTAATTTTTAAGGATATCCAATGAAGTAAATGGAAGAGTTTGTATTCTGGGCCCTTAACCGGGATCTGGACCCCCTTTCTGCCACTGTACCAGCTTTCTTGATTTTTTAGCACAAAGAAATGCCTTACAACTTGGCAGCCCTGAGCTTTAAAGCAGTAGCAATGTTAGTTGCATTGTTTAACCCTGGTCTTTCACTGGCATTTAAATGGATCTGCCAAAGCAGTTACTTATATTCTATACTGTACTCCCTGGGCCACCCCTGGGATTCCCGGCCACCTGTTCCAGTAGAAAAACATAAAATAAAATTTCTTGTTATTTCTGCAAGAAAGCAGTCACACCAGGTTTAATATGAGTTGCCTGTCTTTGTTTAAGTCTTCAAGTATTATAGTTTCATGTTTAATTTTTAGGGATATCCAATAAAGTAAATGGAAGAGTTTGTATTCTGGGCCCTTAACCGGGATCTGGACCCCCTTTCTGCCACTGTACCAGCTTTCTTGATTTTTTAGCGCAAAGAAATGCCTTACAACATGGCAGCCCTGAGCTTTAAATCAGTAGCAATGTTAGTTGCATTGTTTAACCCTGGTCTTTCACTGGCATTTAAATGGATCTGCCAAAGCAGTTCCTTATATTCTATACTGTACTCCCTGGGCCACCCCTGGGATTCCAGGCCACCTGTTCCAGTAGAAAAAAAAAATTTCTTGTTATTTCTGCAAGAAAGCAGTCACACCAGGTTTAAATTTAAGTATGGGTTTAGTTAAAGGGACCAGAAAATGTGGAGCTTACCTACAACGTAGTTCCATTTATGAAGGTGAAGTTTTTAGGTTACCCAGTTTAAACTCCACTTTCCATTTCAAATATAGTTTCAGTTGTAAACGTATAGGAGTGGTGTACCCGGCCTTTTGTGACTTTTGTTTTTCTTTTTAAGTTGCTAATACTGAGTGCTGTGTACAAAAGAGAATTTACAAATATCTTTTTGAAATTAGCCAGAAAAAGGACACTAATGCCTTTTACAGACATCATATTTCCTGCGTAAATAACAATGCATTTTATTTTTTTTGTACTGGAACAGGTGTAGAATACAAGGAACTGCTTTGGAAGATCTGCTTAAATGCCAGTGAAAGACCAGGGGTTAAATGTTGCAATTTCCATTGTTAGTGCTTTAAAGCTCAGGGCAGCCAAGTTATAAGGTATCGCTGTGCTCCTTTTTTGCCTTCGTTTTGGTGTGACAGTCTTTATTCCCACATCTTAAAGTGGCCAGTTTTGAGTGATGCTTCTACAAGAAATTACTGGTTTTCCATTATGGTGTTTAACTTATGCTTCATTCTTGCACTTATCAGCCTGTTATGATCATATTTATTGTATTTATTATTTTTGTTGTATTATATATTCATGTATTGATTAACTTAATTTTAATAGTTTTTTTTTTTAATTGTTATTCTGGTGCTTGATAGGGATTCACTTCATAATCTCGAAATACTGAAATCTCGAGTTTCAGTTTTTCGGGACCATGAAATCGAATCCACACAACACTGAAACACCAAAACCACAAAATTCAAAACACCTAAAACACAGCACACACCAGACCACACATATACCTCATCACCCACATCAGAACATAAACAAAACAACACACATCCAGAAACTTATAAGCAGGGCGCCTCCCCACACCCCCTTACTTATATATACTAACTCCGACATCGCACAAACAGTAAACAAAAGCAACCACATGCACATTCTACAGTCCCTCACACACACATCACACATATCAGCACACTCACATGCACTCAAACTCCCACCCAAAACCCTTACAAAACAGTCACTTACCTGACATAACACCTAAATCCACACACTGCACCTCACACCATCCACATACAATCCCGGACATTACATAGCGTAAAGCCATAACTGCAAATTTGAGATATTCAAATTCGCGGTTATGCAGTTTCGCTGTTTTCAGACTTCGACTTTATAGTCTCGAGATACTGAAATTCGACATTTCAGTATTTCGAGATTATAAAGTGTTTCCATAGACAGGTATCCTGTTTTGACTTTTAGATTTTAGTCTCTCCAAGTTTAACCTAGCTTATAATTGGTGCTGCTGAGTTTAATTTAATTATTTATGTTATTTCCTGACTGGATTGTTATCCAGTCTATGATTTATTTAAGATTTTGATCTGTTATTTCAGTACTGATGAAGCTCCATACCTGGAGATGAACGTGCTTAACATTTTATTTATTTGTCAGTAAATTATTCGACTATATTGTTTAACACTGCTCATTCACATCTGTTTTTTGCCAAGTTCGTTTTTCTGGTTGTTTTATTCTTGGCCGATACATTTGTGGTTATTTGTCTCCATAGAACCAAGGATTTCAGAAAGGCTGACCAGTTGTTTGTCTCTCTCTCTCTCTCTCTCTCTCTCGTAATGAATTGGGCAAGCCAGTTTCCAGAGTTACTCTGGCCAAATGGTTAACAGACTATATCTCTTTTGTCTGTAGTAAAAGAGGATTATCCTTGCCTTAAGCCTCTTAGAGCTCATTCCTCGAGGTCTATGGAAGTCTCTTCAGCTTTTTGATGAAAGGCTTCCATAGATGACATTTATGCAGCTACAGCGTGGACTAATGCTCATACTTTTATTGCTCGTTACAAATTGGATTTGGTTTCCAGGAACAGCTCTGCCTTTTGCTTTTCAGTACTCTGGAATTTCCTTCCATGAAGACCCCCCAAGTTCCAGTAGCTGGGACTCTGTCCCATCAATTGAGGAATGAATGAAAAGGACAAAATCAGATAAAATTATATACTCAGCATAACGTTCCGTCTGTATTGTCCATTTTCATTCTTTCTCAAATTCCCACCCACATGCCCCCTTTCCTTTTCTCCTGGAAAGACCAAAGAGTTTTTCTTTGGGGGCCTTTGTTCCTTGTTTGAGCTCCAGATCCTTTTCTTATTCTATTTCTTTAAAGTATTGTCCCTTTATCTCTAAGGGCAGCAGACTCAATCTGAAGTATGTTAGGTTGGTGGGCATTATGGGTAAAAGGAGCTTGAGATTTTTTGGATCTAAGGGATCTGGTAGAGGTGGGCAAGTCAGATCCAAGACCCATCAGTTGAGGAAGAATGTAAATGGGCAACACAGATGGAATGTTATGGTGAGTACATAACTTTTTTATGTTTAATTGCTGACTGACTCATGGACTCAACAGTTACATGCTGTTCTTCTGTTCTTAAGTACGTAATATAGCAGCTTTTATTAAATGCCTGTTCATTTACACTTGTTTGGCAAACAGTTTTTGTTCTTAAGTTGGTTCTTTGATACTGTTCTTAACTAAATGAAATATTTTGTTGTCTTTACAGTTAGTGCAGTATCACCTTGTGCTTGGAATGTTTGTGTGGCTAGAAAAGCACCATTAGTTGCCTCTGACAGCAGTTCATCTGGTGGTTCTGACAGTGATGATGAGGAAGACAAAACAGACATAGTCACAGAGATCATCACCACAGGATCGGTGCATGAAACTATTAAGCTCACAATGGATGCCAAGAATGAAAAGGCTGTTTTCACCAGGTACTGTAATTATCATTTTTATATCATGATGGGACCAGTAGATGGATCCAGTAGGCTCTTCATACCTGGCATATTCTGGGTTGCTTTGTCTTGCTACTGTCTTTGTCCAGTACAGTTTTCAGTGGTTGGTTCCATCTGAGTTCTGTTTGGGTGCTGGTTACTGCTAGGTGTAGCTGCTAGATTCACTACCAGTAACTAGTAGATACACTGGATCTTAATGGTTCTCATTGTTTTTTTCAGAAGGTGCAGTCAGGTTGGTTGAGTCCTCATTAGTAATTCTGTTAAGTAAAATGGGGAAGATGGGGAACATCGGTTTATTGACTTTTGCATCTTAGTTGTTAAAAGTCACTGTCATCAGTACCTATGCTTTTTAGGTGCATGGAATAGTAGCAGGCCTTAATACTTAATGTTGGACAGTGGGGGAATGTGCAAGTCTCAGATGTTCAATACATTGATCATCCTTGTAGTAATCTAAGCTATTTGGGCCTTACCCTATGCACTGGCCAGCTTCACATAGCTTTGGATTTCTTCCACATGTCCCAGCTACCAGGAGCACATGAAGAGCTCCATATAGAAGGCAGTTGGAGGGTCAAAAATCTTCAGAGCTATGTTTTGCCACTGAAGTGAGCATTTCATGCATTAGTCCTTTTAGTCTCTCAGTTGGCTAGTGTAGTGATTTTTCAAGAGCTGGGCTAAGTCCCCATTATGGAAAGCCTTCCTATTTTAAATAGATTTTTTGACAAAATCTTGTTTTTTTTTTCTTTTGGAAAGTTTATTGCCTTTATGCTTTGAAGGAGTTAATGTTGGTGATTATGTAAACTCTGTGAGGAAAAGTTTAATTTTTAATAGATTTTAACAATTTGTGTGTTTGGGGCAAGATATTGCACTTGTGGGGGATTGTCAGTGGTTTACTTACCTCAGAATCATTTGTTCTCTGTCATTCGCCTTACCAACTTGTCAAGGCTCAACTTTGCTTTTGGCTTACTGATGGAGCAGCAGTGGGCCACTATGGTTGTAGGTTGTACCTTCCCCAATACATTAAAAAATATATAAGGAGTCTTTAAGGGTCAGACAGTCTCTTAGTTTTCCTCAGCTGCTGGTGGGTGTCTCTGCTTTGGCCACTTCTTCCTGAGACTACCCCCCCCCCTTCTTCCATGTAGCATTCCAAGCCACCAACCAGGGGAGGTAGCCATGCCCCCTGCAGCTATATGGATGCCCTTGGTGGGCAAGAGAGAGAGACACTATTGTCTGTGTCTGGGGAAGAGACAAGTGAAGGATCTTCACTTAGCTAGGAGGGGGTTGTAGTTGCAGGGTCCATAGTGCTAAGATTCAGGCTTTGTACAAAGATAGTGAGCTTTGTGAGAAAAACTTCCATTCTCATATGTCTTTTTCCATGGACAGGGCAGATTTACTGGGATTTGCCAAGGAACTGATTACTGCTTTTACTATGCCTACAGAATATTCAGGCATGAAAAGAAAGAGGTCCTTTTCATTCTGACAGGATTTTTCAGTCACAAGAGCAGCCATTGAGGGGAATGCTCAGGACATTCTTTTCAGTCTGAGCATTCTGACGAATGCATGGCTTCAGACAGCCCTGTTGAAGAAATTTCTTTCACTTACATTTTATATAATATGAATGATTTGTTACAACTATAGATGCTGAAAGCAACACCTCTGTTGTCTGTTATAGAGAGTATTTTTCTCACTGCTTCCAATCTTCCTAACGGTCAAACTCCTGCACTTAAGAAGTCTGCCAGGTTACCTAGTGTGGCCGAAACACAAAAGTACCTGTTTTCCAATTGTAAAGCAAACCTGGCAGCCATTTCTCTTTCCAAGTTTGCCCTGCTAAACAGGTTACTGCGATTAACCCCATTTCTTCTGACAAAGATGGGAAAGCAGTGGATAAATTGGAGAAAAAAATTATATGTCCTTACATTCGCTGCTGCAGTATTCTTAATTATTCTTAACTATATGGGATTCCCTGCCACAGAATCCTGATGTCCAGCCAGTCTTCCAAAGACTTCTGAATTTAAAAGGTATGCCAAATGTTACCATATGCACCCTGCATAACGTAGTGCATAAAAGTGATGTTCAGGCTTACAAAAAACAGAACAACTTTGCCGCCAATCTGAAGGTATGTTTTACACCATCTGTCTATTTATCCGGGTCCGTTTTCTGCCACTTGAACAGATTTTCGTTCTCCAGGGACTTCCTACACCTAGTTGTTTTTTTTAGAAGATAAGTGCCCCATTGGGGATTTTGCTTTTTCTATTTTTTTGTGTTCCTTGAGGTTAATATCATCCAGGAAGGGTAAGTGCCAGTGTGGGAGACATATTCCATGTAGAGACCGCCACAATGTATCTTTTTTGCTTAGGTGCTTCTCATGACCATACGTCCTGTTCTGTTTGTCAGGCATTTGTTCTGAAAACCCTTCACAGTAGACTCTCTTACCTTTTTTTGTATCTTGAGAACCAGCATCTTAGGCTACTTGCTAAAGATACTATGAAAATAATCTCCTGCCCCGAGGGTCATCCATTAGGGAAGAAGAGTGTGAAAAAGGTACGACCAGAATCTTCTGCTGTCCAGCCTCTGCCAGGTATTTTTCCTGAGGTTGTTATGAACCCAGAGGCTTGCCTGACTGTGTTGTTGGATTTATCTGCCAAGACCATGTTGGGAGCCAGGGAGGATCCAGCTAGCAGAACGTCTGAAGAGGCTTTGCAGGCATCTGTCTCTGTCTCTGGATGTTCAGAGGGAACCATGGTTGATTTTTTTCGTAGGGGCCTAGGGGAGTTCCTCAGTTTCTAGCTGAGGAAGAAGTTTGTGCTATGGTTCTTGACTGTCGTTCTGGATCTGAGCCTTTTCAGGACATTCCCTTAAAAAAGAAAGAAAAAAATTAAACACGTTTCTTCTGCTTCTAGGGATCCATAAAGTGAGTGGCAGAGTTTTACTCAGGGGGATTTTCCGCCTTAATGTCCTTAAAGCCTCCTCATGGGGTTTCGGTTCCTGCACCTCCTTGGTCCTGTACTCCTCTTAAAAGGCCTAGAGATCTGGATTCTTCTGAGGATGGATCAGATTCTACTGATGAGTCCCTAACATATTGTACTCCGATTCCTTCTCCTTTGGACTCTGGATGGGTCAAAGGAGGAGGAATCTATTAGTCCTGATGTTCCTTTGGAGGAAATTTCCTTTGGCGACACACTTTCTAGGATGATGGATTTTTTTTTTGTTAAGTGGGATTGTATTTGGGTCTCTGATATCCATAAAAGGTACTATGAGTTGTTGCATTTGGACTCTCCTAAACCTGCAGCTATTCCTCCTGTCTTGGCTGCTTTACTGGATGCTTTCTCCATTGATTCTTAGACGCCTTATTCTCTCCCCTCTGCTCCAAAGAAGCCTGATAGTTTTTATAGGGTTGCTGAGGATTGATCTTTTTTTATATAAATGTCTTGCTGCTGTCCCTGGTAGTGTCCGTAGCCTCTGATAAGCCATCTGAATTGCATCCTTCACCCAAGTTATTGCCTTCTGACAAGGACAGCAGAACTATGGACAGGCTGGGCAAAAAGGTTTACACTTTTGTTACCCTAGCTTTTAGAGCTTTTAATTATCAGACCCATATGTCTAGGTATGTGTTGGCTCTTTTTTTCTGAGGCATGTCAACTTATTTCTGATTTTCCAGATGCTGAGGGTAAAATGTCTGTTCTTTCTTTGCTAGTGACATCCTCTCAAGTTGTTCGTCATTCTGTTAAATGTAATTATGATACAGCAGATGCCTCTTCTAGGGCTGCTGTTTTTGGTTCAGTTATGAGGAGGTATTCTTGGCTTAGGCTTTAACCTCTACCTGTTGATATTAAAGCAAAGTTGATGGATGCTCCTCTGGATTGTAAATTTTTGTTTGGGGAAGCTGCTGCTGGTTTAAGTCCCTTCAAAATAAGGGTATGGCCTTATGGGAACTTAAACATGTGTTTGTTTCTCCTGTGCCAAAATTTCAGAGAAACTACCCTGCTAAGCCTGCCTTTGTTCATAGGCAATCACGTCCTTCTACTAAAGGTAAAAGGAGTGACACATTGACTCCTACTGCTAAGGCTACTCAATTTTCTGGGACTCTGAAGCCTGCCTTTCTGGACAAACCAGGCGCTGTGTGGCTATCCATCTCTTCCCAGCCACATTCGTCTTTCTCTTCCGGTTTGGCTTCATTTCACTCAGGATTCTTGGGTTCTGTTGATCATTCGTCCAGGGTACTTCATGATGTGGAAATGTCGTCCTTCGTTTATGGGCATTCCTCAGCCTCCTTGGGGGCATCTTCCCTTTTTTACCAGAGGTTCTTCAAGATCTCTTGTCTCAGGGTACTATTCAAGAGGTGCCTGTGTCCCAAAGAGGTAAAGGGTTCTACTCCCAACCTGTTTCTAGCACCCAGAAAAGAGGGCACTTGGAGACCTATTCTAGACCTCTCTCATCTAAACACTTTTCTAAAAGTACTTTCCTTTCAGGTGTTGTCCCTTCAGATTCTGTTTCCTCTTTTCCTCCCTCAGGCCTGTATGGTGTCTCTGGATCTCAAGGATGCTTATCTCCATATTCCGATCCATCCTCTTTTCCAGACGTTTTTGTGTTTGTCTGTTACTTCTTGGCATTTTCAGTTCTCTGCTTTGCCCTTTGGCCTTTCTGCTGCCCCAAGGATGTTCACCAAATGCCTTGTTCTTGAGATTGCCTTTTGCAGACTTCAAGGAATCCAAATATTTCCTTACTTGGATGACCTGTTGATTCAGGTGTCCTGTCCAGAGACCCTTTTGCAAAATCTTCATTTTGCCTTACCCCTTCTTCAGAGCATAGGGTTCACTATAAATTTCAAAAAGTTTTTTTTTCTGACTCCTTCTCAGGATCATGTTTTTCTGGGTTGCAGGATTAGGACGGTGCCAATGCTTGCATCACTGCCCCCTCCAAAGGCCCTAACTCTCATTTCTTTCTTTCATATTCTTCCTTCTCTGGCTTTCATTACTGCCAGGGAGTTTCTGAGAGTTCTGGGTTTCATGGTATCCACCATTCTGATTCTCTCTCTGACCAGACTTCATATGAGAAAGTTTCAGTGATTTCTGAAGTCACTGTGGCTTCAGCATGCTCATCCTTTAGAATTTGTAGCCCCTCTTCTTCCTTGCCAAAGACAGGGACTTCTTTGGTGGATATTCAGCAATTGTTTCTGAATCTAGGGATTCCTTTTCATCACCCTCTTCCTCTCAGGAATTGTTCACAGATGCCTCAGAGGTGGGATGGGAGGGTGACTTTTGTCTCCCTAAAGGTATAGGGGGGTGTGTTTGCCTCGTCAGCTGAAGGAGCACATCAGTGTCAAAGAGGTGAGAGCTCTTCTACTGGTTCTTCAGGCCTTTCAAGTCTCTTTTCTCCAGAGCATGTCAAGGTATTCACAGACAATACCACAGTGATGTGGTATATCAACAAACAGGGAGGAACGAGATCTTATTTTCTTTGCTGGTTGGCACTTCTGGTATGGAATCTTGCTGTCAAGTGACTCTTTAGGCAGTTTATATCCATTCTGGTCAGAACATTGTGGCAGACACTCTGAGCAGATCCTTACCTCAGTCCCATGAATGGATGCTTCACAGGGATGCGTTTCTGGACATTATCCACCAGTAGGGTGCTCCTCAAGTGGATCGTTTTGCCTTCCCTCTGAACAGACAACTTCCTCTGTTTTATGCCAGAGTCCCGAGTCCTGTGGTATGGAAGATGGGCACCCTCTCATTCTCTTTTAAGGAGATGTTCTTTATGCATTCCCTTCCCTTCCTCTCATTCCAAAAGTCTTGTTCAAAATTCAACAGGATGCTCCCAAAATCTTGTTGGTGACTCCCTTTTGGCTGCAACAGCACTGGTTCCCTCTTTTTCTGCATCTAACCAGGGGCAATCATCACAAGTTACGTCACAGGGTGCATCTAATCACACAAGACAAGGGATCTCTCATCCATCACCACCTTTTCACATTTCATCTAACACTGTGGGTGATAGGATTTTGATTTCTCATAGACACCTTTTTTCTAAGGACATGCTGCAAGTCCTGCAGGAGGCTAGGAAACATAAGACTAGGAATTCCTACGTATCCCAGTGGAAGAGGTTTTCTTTTTGTTGTCTACCTCGTAACCAGGTGCGAGTTGCTCAATGCTCATTTGGCCTGTTTTCCTATTGTTTCCTACCTATCAGCTATCTCTGCTTGTCTGCCTTTTTCTCCTCCTCTAGCTGCTAGATTTGAGGTGAAAGAATTTCTTAAAGGTGCCCCTAATATTACACCTCCCAGGAAGCCTGTTCCTCCTCCTTGGAATCTTAATTTTGTTTTGGAGAAATTGACTGCTTGAGCAGTAACCCTTCTTTTATGCCGAAGGTGGTTAATGAGCTATCTCTTAATCTGCCTACTTTTTTCCTTTCTCCACAGACTGACAGTGAGAGGGTGCTGCATACTTTGGAAATGCATAGGCCGCTTAGAGTTTATTTGGATATGAAGCACCACAACACTCCATTTATGAATAGGCGGAAAAATATACAAATAAAAAACAATCCACCAAGGGTTGCAACATCAAGAAATACTGCACAGTCAAAATTAACATTAGAAAAAAATTGTTCTGAAGAAGCCTTGTTTAAGATGAAAGCGTGGATTAAAAGTTATTTTAACACTAATTTTGACTGTGCAGTATTCCTTGACATTGCAAGCCTTGATGGATTGTTTTTTCTTTATTTGGATATGACCAAGGCTATCAGAAAATCTGATCAGTTTTTTTCTTTTCATCGTAGATCTTTGGGACTTGCTGTATTCAAGCAGACTGTTTCTTCTTGAATTTCAAAGCTATTTCCTTTTGTTACACTTTTCATGACAAGAGCCTTCCTTTTTCAATTAAGGCTCATTCTGCAAGAGCTGTGGCTTCTTCTGGTGCTTTTTTTCAAAGGCTTAGATACTAATTCTATTCTTGAAGCAGCTACCTGGTCTTCTGTGCATACCTTTACCAAGCACTACAAGTTGGATGGTATCTCTAGAGCTAGGGCTGGTTTTTCTAGTTCAGTTCTTCATGTTTTTTAGGGGATTATTCTGTCCATTTCTCCTGCCTAGTTTCCCCTTGAACTTTGGCACTCTCCCATATAGTTAAGAATACTGCAGCAGTGAATGTAAGGACATAGTACCGTTGAGTAAAATCTTACCATAACAGTACATGTCCTTGCCTTCAGTGCTGCAGCATTCCCTTCCTCTCTCGATCCCCCTAGTTCTTTACCTACCCGGATGTACACGTTACTTGTTGGGTTCCTTGGACTGGTGTTCCTCTTGGGGCAGTCAGTTCTGTTTTTGGTAAGCCTGAACGTCACCTTTATGCCCTACTTTACTCATGGTGCATGTGGTGACGTTTGGCATACCTTTTAAATTCCAAAGTCTTTGGAAGACTGGCTCGATGTTAAGCTTCTGCGGCAGGGAATCCCATATAGTTAAGAATACTGCAGCAATGAAGGCAAGGACATCTACCGTTACGGTAAGATTTTACACAACTATGCTTTCTTCTAGCACTTTTTCAGGATTTTAAATTGCCAAGCTGATGCTAAAGTATATGATTGCATCTTTTGAGAAATGCAGATATTAATAGTTAATCTTCCTTCTTTTGAGTTAAGAAAGTAATTAATTGGATCTGTGACAGCTGTTTCTCAAATGACTAAACATATTATAAAATGTGCTTGTGATGATGCTGATTCTTCCTACTGAGTGGATCAGTTTTGAGGAGACTTGCTTCACTTCATTCTCAAAACATTCCTGATGATGTTAAATATGATATTTTAAATTTGTCCCATGCAGAAAAAGAGACTGTTTGACTCTTCTGTAGCTGATATGCTTAAAAAGTATGATGAAATGGGAAAACTGATTCAAGGAGTGACTCAGATTTTTCAACCCTCCTTCTTCAGAACAAATAGTAGTTTTCTCTCTTCCTTTGTTATCTGTACCAATAAACAAGTTAAACAGCATGGAGCCAGTAATCTGAATTAAAAAAAAAAGGTGCAAAAAAGAAAGGAAAAGCCTCCAAAAATCAAGGACTGTCCTCCCAGCCAGCATGACTGTCCACCTCTTCTTGCTGTCCCTTCCACAGTCTTTATGTTTCCCTGAGACTGCATCTTCCCTTTTGGCATCAGATAGCCTCAGACTGTTGAGGTCTGAAGGTAATCTAGTGTGTGCAAGGGGTACTCTTAATGGGAATACCTTTCCCCATTTCAGGAGACTATTTATTGCCCAGAGAACCAGATGTCTCTTTTTCCTCACATTCTGCACAGCATGCTATTTCAGGGAGTCATCAAACTAGTGCTTGTCAATCTCATAGGCAAAGGTTATTATTCAAATATATTTCTTAGTTCAAAAAACAGAGGGATCATGGAGGCTTGTACTGGATTTTTCTTTTCTAAGCCTTTTTGTCAATATTCTGAAGTTCAAGATGTTGTCATTTCAAGGTCTTATGCCTGTAATTCTTCATTAGCTTTCATACCTCTCAACATCATAGCAAAAGAAATCTTGGCAAAGGTAAACATAATAGGGAGACAAAGGTCCACAAATAGGGACATATTTTAAATGCTGCTTTTATGAACTTAGAATGTTATTAGAATAACAGATTCTGCATTAACATGCATTTTCCTAAGTATATGAAGTGTAAAACTCAAATGTCTGTCATTATTTAGTGACTTTGATCCGATTTACCAGAAAAGAACAAATTTTATGAGGAACACATGAAAAGTATGAGGCAAAATTCTGGACATTCTGCAGAAATCTGTACAATTGAGTGGTATGTTTAGCTTTCATGGTAATAAAACTGTATCTGAAGAATGCTTGACGTCACATTCCTATTACCAAGCATTTCAGGCATTTAATATTTGCTGTGTCTGGCTTACATTATCCCTTCTCTGTTTTATGCTTTTGACTTTGCACTGCACTAAGGGTATTCACAGAAATGCCTAGCTCCAGTTATTGCTTGCTGCTGACTCCAAAGTATTCACATTTTTCTATATTTGGAGAGTTGTCTTATCTTTGCTCTTTTTCCAGCTGTCAGGAGTCTATAGCAGCTGTCAAGGAATTTCTGCTCAGTCTGATCTGTCATTTCAATTTACAGACGTCTTCTCTCATCTCGTCTCACAGAATGGTTATCCTGGGATGTTTCTTGGTCTCTGCCTTCAGACGAGTAGATATATTCCAACAGTTCTTCCACAGTTTTTTTTTAGGGAGATAATTTTAATTCTGGGGATTTAAATGTTTTTTTTTGTTTTTTAACAGGAAACATCTTTATTAAATTATCAGTTATGACATAGGCAGTCATTCATTTATATAAATTAAAACAAGCCATTTTGACATAATCCCAGCTGCAAGCATTTTACATCACAAACCATACTGGCATAATCCTAGTTGCAAACATTATACATCACTTAGAATCTACCTAATTATTGTCAATCATTACATAGCTCAATCAAGTCCTGTCTTCTTTTAAACCTCATTCCTCCTCTGTATGTATTGTTCCCACAATTCCCAGTTATTTGCTCCTGTGTTTTTTTTTTTTAAATCCCAGTTCCAGTTGTTTTATCTCTGTTACTATATTCACTACTTCTAGTGCATTTGGTTTAGACTTTGATTTCCATTTTCTAGTAATTGCTTTTTTGTTTTTTTGGCAGCCACCATAATAAGATTCAGCAAGGCCTTACTATCTCTAGGCAGTTCTGATTCTGAAACATAGCTCAGAAAAATAATTTCCCTAGTTACACCAATTTACTCACCCAGTATCTCAGACAGAATAATCTGCGGGGAATCTTTAAAGTCTGCTAACTCATTACACTCCCAGAAAATATGTTCCCAGTTAACTTTCTTGTCACACCTCCAACATTTGCTGTCTACCTGAGGAAAAATTCTCTGGAGTCTACTTGGGGTATAAACATGTCTTTGTAAACATTTCCAAGTAAATCCTAAATCTTCTAGATTTTGTTGCATATTTAGGACACATACATATATCCCCCATTGTTTCTTTGTAAATTGCTTATCCAGTCTCTTTCCAGTCTGATCTTCTCTGATTAATTCTTTGAGTTATTTTGCAATATTGTATATGCTCTACTAACTATTTTTTTTTTAATGGCAACTTCAGTTCTAGATTCTACTATAAATACTACCAGTGCTGGTCTTTCCTGTAGGGCTCCCTATTTCTTTCTCTTTGCCTATACTCTGATGTTGATTTCTAACCTGCAGTCCAAATAAATTTGTGGCATATTCCTAATCTATTACCTTTTCATGTCTAGTTATTTGCTCCCAATACCTTTGTTCTTTGACAGTTTTCTCCAGTAAATTCCAGTCACCTCTTGCCTATTATCTGTATCCCTAATTGCAGTCATCCCTATTGGCAAAATCTCCATTATCCATTCCTGTGTTGGCTTATTTCTTAGAATACTTTCTACTACTTTATGAATGTAATGTTCTGTATGCTTATTGTTATTCTCGTTAAAGATCTGAATCCAAAATCCTAATTTGTCCTTGTTTCTTAAGCTTCCTCCTGTTTCATCATCACCCCTTTCCACTTTGGAATTACAGGTTTCTGCTTGTGCTATTTATAGGAGCCTTGACTGTGTAGCTCTGAATTACCCCCTTCAAATCAGGTAATTCCAATCCGTCTTGTTCTACTGGAAGAATCAACTTATCCCACTTGACTATTGCCATCTTCCCCTCCCAGATAAAATCCTTCAGCTCTTTATTAATTGCTATCTACAGCTTCTCCTCTGGTTGATGAAAATATGCCTGACCTGTGTATAAGACTAAAGGGAATTAAAACATTTTAACTGCTTGTATCTTATATCCATCTTACTATCCATAGCCATATAACAGAGCTTCCAATTTCTCAGTTTTTGTATTATCTTTTTAGTCTCTTCCCACATATGCTTAGCTGCCACACCAGAATCATTTTTAATCCATACTCCTAAATACTTCATTTTATCATGCCCCCCTAAATATGGATAATGCTGTACCAATTTGTGTGGGTACATAATTTAACGCTATTGTCTTTGGTTTAGCTTCATTAATTTTGTACCCCGAAAAGATTTGAAACTGTCTTAAAATGTTTCATAACACTGTAATGTCCTTTTCTGGTTTTGTCAAGTATAAAATAATATCATCTGCAAATAGAGACAGCTTTTCTTGACTACCATAGCAATTGTATCCTTGAATTTCTGAATCCCTTATTCTGTTTGCTAATGGTTCTAAATGTTGTGAAAATAACAAAGTGGAAAGAGGACATCCCTGCCTGGTTCCTCTGATAAAGCAGAAATTGTCAGGGAGGACCCCACCCACTTTAATTTTCACCTCCAGTCCTTCATATATCTTCCTAATCAACCTTATAATTTTATCAGATAATGCAAATGCTTCCATTGCCCTGCTCGAAAAGTCTCAGCTTATTCTGTCAAATGTTTTCTCTGCATCAAGACCCACCAAAAACAGTGGCGTTTTCTTACATTCAGCTTCCCTCTGGTTCATCAGTGTTCTGTTGATGTTGTCAAATGTTGCCTCCTCTTCACAAAACCACATTGATCCATATCTATCACTTTAGCATAACTTTTGCCATTCTTTTGGCTGTTATACACATAAACACTTTATAATCATGGGTTAGTATTGAAATGGGCCTGTATGAAGCTTGATCTGATGGATCTTTACCCTCTTTAGGTATTACAGCTACCACAGCTTTCTTCCAGGATGTTGGTACTTCGCCTCCTCTTAAAATACTGTTAAACAAAACCCTCCAGAACTTTATCGTTTTTTTCTTTCCTAGCCTCCAAACTTCCACAGGAATAACATCTATTCCAGGGGAATTTCCTGTAGATTCATTATCCATCACCATTTTTATCTCATCTCCTCCTATACTGTTAACAGTTGAGCCTCAACTACCTCAAAGCTTGACATATTTAATTCTTCCATAAACATTTCCATTTGTACTGTTTGTTAATTTCCATATTTCTCTGCTTTATACAGACTTTCACAGAATTTCCAAAATATTTCTAATATGTCTACAGGATCGCTTGTTAACTTCCTTGTTGTAGGCTCCCTAAGCTGGGTGTCAGCCCTTTCTACCTTCTGCTGCCTGAGTCACGCTAATAGTTTGTGTACTCTAGAGTTATTACCAAGAAACAGTTGCTTAACAGCAGTCTTTCTAAACTGATGCATATTATCAATGTAATCCCTTATTTTTTCTTTAGCATTCTGCAGTTGCTCCTCTTCTTGTTCTGTGAGATTCCCCTTATTCTGCAGTACTTTAACTTTTGTCAGTCCTTCTAAATAATTCTTGTTACTTCTTAACCATACCTCCCTTTCTTATATTTACACCCAATTTTTAAACTCCACTTTAATTTGATTCCACTCCCTAGCAATATTTTCAGAAGAAATTACTGTTTTGTAGTAGCTCCTGAATAATTTCCACTACCCATTCCTTAAATTCCTCTCTTTTCAACAGATTTAAGAAACGATCTTTGGTACACCTCCACAACCTTAGTTGCACTCTTCTTAAAAACTTTTTAAAAGATTTCTAAAAACAAACTTTTAATAAAGATAATGATAAAAACAGCCACAGGCAAACTTTAGCATGGAGAGCTATACCAACAGATAAGTGCTTTCGACAATAGGCCTTCTTCAGATCATGATTTCTTCCGGCTCACCTCCTAGAGTAAAAAAATAAACTAACCAATGAGGGCTAGGATAGGAGACACATCTATCCATTATCCAATTAGAAAATTAACCAATGGCTGGTTTCCTAGCGACCAACCTCCTTGCTTGCACCAATAGAAACTCTCCTATTCTTAAAGGATTGGCTTAAGTGGTACTGTGCTGTTCAGCCCAGGTGGCCGATCAGCCCTCATATTCACAATCCAGCTAGTTTCGCATATCTCAGTATGGTTAATGATGTCTCCTTCCCTGATAGTATAGGGTACACAGTGAACCACTTTAAAAGTAAATCTATGTGTAGGTTGTATACAGATATGCATAGCAAGTGCATTCTTGAGGTCTAAATTATGAATGTCCCTAAGGTGCCGAAGTATTCTATCTTTCAAGCGCTGATCAGTCTTGCCAGTGTAAAAAGCTTCACAGTGGCAGCATGTCGCAAGATAGACTAAGTGTCGACTATAATAGTCTGCATACACTTTAAATATATAGTTTCTGAGATTTAGGATGTGTAAAATTATTGCTACTATCAGTCAGCGGGCAAGCTATGTATCTTGTACATTTAAAGTCCCTTTCCTTTCCGAGATCTTGGAGCTGAATCCATCATTATTACAGACCAGTCTTGATATTTTTCTTGTTTTTAAAGGTGAACCTCGGATGCTCACCTACTATGTGCTCTATTTTGTCATCTTTCAAAAGTATCAGCCAGAACCTATGAATTATATCACAGATCTCTTTGTTATCTGTGCTGTATGTAAGTGCACAGTTCAAAGTATTGTTCCTCTCTTTTTTGGTGTTGACATTATTGCTAAAGGATTCCTTTCTTTTATAAAACAGTCAACCTTTCCCATCCCTTATTGCACTACGGTCAAATTTAGTTCTTAGATCTTGCACTTTATAGCTTCTGTCTTGTAGGTTCTCCTCGAGCGGAAGACACTCTTGATTGAAATGGGCATCATCAGTACAGAGTCTAAAGATCCGAATTACTTGATTCTCCATGTATTCTTAAATATGTGGTTCAGATGCATACTGTTATGATGCAGGTAATGGTTCTTCCATGTCCCTTTTCTGTATAAGCTGGTATTAAGTCACAGACCTTGATGGTAGTGATAATTCCATGTCTAGAAAATCAATCACTTCTCTGGAAGATTTAACCTTAAATTTCAAAAAACGTGATACTTGAGTTTAAGAACTCCGTAAACAGTGCCAACTGTTCATCATCACCTTGCCACAGAATAAAAATATCATCCACAAAACCAGCATAGTGCAATAGCTGTGAATGCTATGGGTTATCATCTATAAGGACCTTATTTTCTTCCCAAACGGCAGGTACCAGGTTAGAGTAACTATTCGCACAGGGCGTGCCCATTGCTACACCCCATGTCTGCCAATAGTAATTGTAGTAAGGCTGTGGAGGTGTACCGAAGATTGTTTCTTATACTTTTCTTGTTTTACTCTGTTACCTTTGGCAGTTCAGCAGTGTTCTTAATTGACTCTTTTCAACAGATATGTGCGAAAGCGCCAGGGTCTCATTTTTATTTCATTACCCCATGTTTTTATTTTAGTTATTATTGGCGCATGATCTGAAATAGTTATTGGGTGTGTATCAAAACCTTCAATTAAATGCACATGTTCCTGTGAAATGTAAATTCTGTCTAGCCTAGACTAGTTTTTGTATCTTGGGCAATAATATGTAAATTCACTCCAAACTCCTAGTACTGAATTCATATCTTCCATGCCTAATGTTTTCATAAATTTCTTCTAACATCTGCCTCCTTTTTTATACTTTCCCTTCTGAGCCCCCCAGACACATCTTCACTGCTGCAAATCAATTCCATTCTCCATCTATGAGTAATATTCTTTGCTGAAAGCTATTTCTCCCAGAATTTTCTTAAGCTGTATTATAGCAATTTTAGGTGGAATACAGATACATGCCAGTGTAATCCTACTCCCTTGCCAGTAGCCCCTTAGTACCAAATCTACCATTATTTTCTTTTTTATTCTCGTCTGTCACTATTGGAACTCCTCTTGCAATTAATATAATTACTCCTCTTTTCCTTTGTCCCAGGTATTCTGCTGAATAACCATCCTGAAGACCTTTCTTTATCAAATTCACTTGTTCACTTCTTTCTAAGTGCATCTCCTGTAGCATAGTTATTTGCACTGCACATTTTTAATATAGTTCACTGCTCTTTCTTTTTTGTATTTATCTGTGAGACCATTGATGTTTAAAGACATTGCAGAAATCATTCTATTAAAGTTATTATTCCCACATTTTTTGTATAACAGCTTTTTTCGTTAATTGTATTGTTCCAGCTTTTGTGTTACATGCATACACCGTTTGGCAGGTTGAACTTTTATGCAGTTATTTCTTGTCATATCCATTTGAGGCTGTGTCACATTGTTTTATTGAAAGCAGTCATGCAGGAAAAAAAAACACACCCCCAATAACCCCTTAAAACCTATTGACTTAGTACTAACATACAAAACTATGTACATCTTCAGATATCAACGTTTTACCCTCCTAATAGGAACAAATGTCCCAAACTGATAACCACACTCACTGACTTAAGTTAACATAAAAGAAAGGTTATCCATGCTAAGACACATGGTGCAACTTGTACTTCAGTTAAGTGCTGCCTGGTTTTGTCTTCTCTTTATAGCCCTCTCAGCTGGGAAAACACCTGAATGCTTTCAGAGAACATTATCTCCTAGCTAGTTTCTCTTTTTTTTCTAGCCAGTTTCTCTTTATCAGATTGTCTCCATGGAGACATGAAGACTAGATACAAAATTGCTATTAAGCATAAATGTATTTGCTAGAGAAAAGCCGTACAATATTCAATATTATTTTTCATTGGCTTACTTTCTCTTAAAACTTGTTACTAGATCAAGCTTAAGGGCCTTAATCTAGTTAATTTCCCCCATGCAAGAACGAGAACAAGCACATGAAATTTTCTTTTTGTCCTGCTCTTTTAACCAGAGTTTTTTTTTTTTCTTTTACCTTGCAGTGCCTACATTTCTTAAAACTGAACAAGGAGAAAGAGAGAAGAAGGGAGAAAAGGAAAAAAGGTGCACTTGTTTAAAATAGTATCTCCATTATACTTAAAAACAACTGAGAAAACATTGCTTTGTACCGTGCAAAGAAAATCATACACTATAAAAATAGTACTATTAAGAAAATATGTTTTTAACTTCTTCCTCCTTTCCCCTCCTCTTAAGTATTTTTAGAACATTAATGACATGAAGTAGAGCATATACTTTAGAGTCCTCCACTGTTGAAAACAGTGCAGATTTTCTTATCCTATCATATAAATATAATTATTGCTTTGTAATTCCACATGTCAGTTTCCAAGTCATTGTTTTTATTCCTGTTCATCTCCATCTCCTAAATCCTATCTCTGCTTCATTTCCAACATAATCTTGCTTTTTCTAGTCAACTATCATACTCCCTTCCTTCTCTCTAGCATTTTCTATTGAAGCATTTGAAAAGGTTTAACTGGCACAGTCTTTTTGTGGTTTTTATTACCAACAGAACAAGAAGCATAATTTCTTTCTGTTTCTCAGCCCACTTTTTGTTGGACATACTTTTGTATTTCCTCCTACGCATGTGCTTCATCAAAAATTATTTTTCCCTCAAGGGAAGAATATTTTGAAGATAGCTGGGTACAGCAGTTTGAATCTCATGCTTGCTTTTTGGCATTCAGTGAATAGTGGAGTAAATGTAGTCCTCTTTAGCCAGGTGTACAATGAGTAATCATTCTCCACAAACACACTGCTGTCTCCCAGTTTTAGTACTTTGCCCTTCTGCCATAGTTTTGTCAGAATCATCTCCTTCTGCTGGTAAAATTGCATCTTTACTGTTAAAGGTCTAGGTTGCTTTCTTATAGCCAGGTTTGAGCATAGTCGTGATGTGCCCTTTCAATTAACTCTTCCTGCTGTGGAATACCAGTCCAGTTGCTTATTTGTGCTTTCATGAAATTAATACAGTCTGTTTCTTCCAGACTCTCTGGTACAGCTGAAAATCTCAGGTTTTCCCAACTTTCTCTGTCGTCTGATTCTATTATTTTTTGAAACATTGCTTCTTCAGCTGTCTCATATTCAGCCAGCCATTCCTTCATTTCATCCTCTTAGTTTTGTAGTTTTATCACCTCATCTGAATATGTTTAAAACGTCTTCCATTTTTTCAGCTTTTTGTTGTTTGAGTTGATATACTCCTTTAGTGTTTTGTTTATTTTAACCAGGTCTGTATACAGTTGTTTTATGCTTTCCTCTAGGTTACTGGAAGTCGTGTCTGGAGCTTACACTGCTTTTCGATGAACAACTGCAGTACTTTTCCCAGTCATTGTTTTTCCTCACCTTTTGTAGCTAATTTTCCATCAGGTCTTCTGTATTTCTTTTTTCCTGGCATCCAGGCAGTGCACTTACTAGACAGTTGCTGAAATTTACTGAGAAACACGAAAGTCCACTGTCCTTCTCTGCTAAGTTTCTGTTTTCACAGAGGGAGAGCTAGAATTAAGTTGTTACTCAGTGTGCAGCCATCTTGGAACTTTTTCCAGAGTTTCTTCAGTCTAAGCAAAGCAGTTGCAAGGGTGTTTCTCAGGATTCAAAGGTATATGGCATGAATGATTAATCATGCTGCCCTTTGCCAGACTGTATATAAGGGAATACAGTGGTACCTTAGATCAGACTGGACTCAGCAGCTGCACCCTTTAACTTTTACATTCTAGTCTTGAGATTTGTAAAGGAGAAGGAGAGTGGATCATGAGTAGACCAGATACCTTAAAATCCAGGTTTTCCATTCTCCTTTCTGACCCTGCCACCATGCCTAGTCAGTCACCATAGACATTTCAGATCTGAAGTGGGTGAATGGTTTCAAAGGAGGGAAGTGCTTGCTCTGTGGAATCCAGTAGACAGTAACACATAAATATCTGGGAGATGTTGGCTGTTTTCAAAGCTTTGAAAGTCTTTAATCAGACTTTGAATCATCTCTGGTCCCCAGCACATTTGCACGTGTACACAGACAACACCTTAGTGATGTAGTACATAAACAAGCAGTGGGGTACCAGATCCTACCCTCTTTGCAGACTGGCTATGATGGCTGGGGTTAGGAATTCAGCTCAGTCACACTCTCCTGGCTTCTTTTATACCATCAGAGCAAAACCTTATTGCAGGCAAGGTCAGCAGGACTAGGATAGACCCCTTCACACACACACAGACACACACACACACGGAAGCTTCCCCATATGGTTGTCCAAGAGTTGATCTGACTTTGGGGAATACCCGATGTAGATTTGTTTGCCTTGTTTCAGAACGGACAACTGAAGAAATTCTGCTCCAGGACTTCTTGCAGTCAGGCCTGGAAGACACATGCTTTCTCAGCCATATGGATGGGAATGTTACTGTATGCTTTTCAACCCTTTCCACTCATTTCTCGTGTTCTTCTAAAGATCCAGGAGGACTGTCCAAAAATTGTGGTTTTGATTCCCTTTCGGCCAAGGCAACACTGGATGTCCTTCTGTTTCACTGTTGCAGCATTCTTTACAGTAGGGATCCCCTGCCAAGGGTGGCCTTACATCCGGCCAGTATACCAAAGCCTTTAGGTTGCTTTAAGGTACTCTGTACATCAGAAGTATGTACCCCGTGTATAGCATAGGGCATAAAGGTGAAGTTTGGACGTACTGTCCTTAGAATTTCTTTGCTACCAGTCCAAATGCCATCTTTTAATCATCGGTCTGAATGCCCGCTTTGTTTCTGGTTCACCAAGCCATTTCAGATAAGTTCCCTATTGGGGTTTTTGCTCTTATCTTTTTTTCATTTGTTTGTTGCTTGTGGGGTTCATGTCATCTAGAAAAAGTAAATTGCAGTACTTGAGACAGATTCTCCATAAAGACTGACACAAGCAGTGCTTATTTTGTCTTGGTGCTTCCCAAGACCATATGTCCTGTTCCATTTGTCAGGCTTTTGTCCCAAAGACTCTCTATAGTCAGCTTTCTACTTTGGCCCTGTATTTAGAGAACCAACTCTTAAGCTTTTAGAGAAAGGCACTATGGAGGAAACTTCTTTCTGTGAGGGTAAGCCGTCTGGGAAGAATAAGGTCAAAAAGTGTGGGGCCGATTATTCTGCTGTACTGGCTCCACCAGATGTCTCTCCTGGAGCTAGTTAAAGCCTGGTGGATTGCCTGGCTCCTTTGTTGGATTCCTCTGCCATCACCGCTTCCGAGGCCATCATGGATCCGACGTCACGCATGACGCTGGAGGCCTTGAGATGTCAGCTATGGATGTTCAGGGGGATCCACAGCTAATTATTATTGAAGGTTCTTGGGGTGTGCCTCAGATTTTGGTTAGAGAGGAAGTTCCAACTGTGATTGTAGAATATCGTCCAGTGTCTGAGCCTCCTAAGTTTTACAGGGCAAATGTCCCTTTGAAAAAGAAACGAAAAATTAAAGCAGGTCTCCTACTCCTAAGTGTTCTCAAAGTGAATGGCAGAATTTCACTCAGAGTTTGTTTAATGCCCTTATGGTTTTGAAACCTCCTCAAGGAGTTTCTGTTACTGTTCCACCTTGGCCCTTTACTCTTAAAAGGCCTAGGCAACAGGATTCCTCTGAGGAAGAGGTGGATTCAGATGAGGAATCCTTTGCCTATTCATCCCAGATTCCTCCTTCTTTAGACTATGGTTCTGGGGAGAAGGAAGAGTCCACTAGTCCTGACAGGAGATTTCCTTCAGGGACACAGTCTCCAGAATGATGACATTTTTTAAATGGGATTGTGCCCAGTTTCTGAGGTACAGAAGAGGTATTACAAACTTCTGAAAATAGACTCTCCCAGACCTTCTGTTCTGCCTTGTTGGAGGCCTTTTCTACTGCATATCAGACTCCAGATTCCCAAACCCCTGCCTGATAGGTTTTATAGGGTGCCTGAGAATTACAAATTCCTATATAGATGTCCTTCAGCTGACCCCTCTATAGTGTCTGTGGCATCTGACAAGCCATCTCAGTTGCTGCCTTCTAGAAAGCTTCTTCCTTCTGATAAAGACAGCAGGTCCGTGGAAAGGCTAGGTTATTCCTCTGCTACCTTGGCTTTAAAAGCTGTAAGTTATCAGATTCATATGTCCAGATAGGCCTGACAGGTAATTTCTAACCGTCCTTATTTTGAAGGGAAGAATTCTGTTCTGTCCTTGTTGGAGACCTCTTCTCGGGTAGCTCACCATTCTATTAAGTGCAATTATGATGCAGCAGATGCTTCTTCCAGAGCTGCTGCTTTTGGTTCTGTGAGGAGAAGATATTCCTGGCTTCAGCTTCAAGTCTTTGCCTGATGATATTAAGGCTAAGTTGATGGATGCTCCTGTGGATAACAAACTCTTGTTTGGTGCTGCTGCTGCTGAATTAAGTCTCTTCAGGATAAGGACAAAGCTTTATAGGAACTTAAGTATGTTTTTTTTCCTCCTGTTGCTAGATTTCAAAGAAATTACCGTAATCAACCAGATTTTGTTAGTGGGCAGTCTCTTCTTCCTGCTAAGAGTAAAAAGGTGGGAAAAGATCTCCCCCTGCTAAAGCTACCTAGACTCCTGTGACACAGAAATCTCCTTTTCCTGACAAACCAGGTGCTGTCTGACTGTCCTGTTTTTCAAAGCCACATTCCTCTTTCTCTTCATCTTTCTCTATCCCTTCCAGTCTGGTTAAAGTTTACTGAGGATGTTCACCGTGTTACCCTGCTGCAGTCATCACACTTGGGTTATCCTGTCGTCAGGCGGTCCCGCAGTCAGCCGGATTTCCAAAGTCTTGGTCCGACGTCGGTTGCTGTCACCTCATCCCTGACGTCGGTGCGCCTGGGGTACATATATTGCAACCGACGCCATTTTCTTCAGTCTTTCTTGCCGCGGGGTGCCCGAAGCAGAAGCAGTTTGCAAGTGCCGGTCAGCCGACTCCTGAAATTTTCGAATTCGAATTTCAGACCGAAGTCTTCTATAAAGCTAAGTACCCTGTTGGGGAAACTTTTCTTGCCTTAGACCGATGTCAGAAAAAGTTAACAATTGTATTTCTTGTGGGAAGCAAATACCTCATAAGGATTTTCATTCTTATTGCATACCCTGCCTAGGCCCTGATCACGACGTCACTTCTTGTTGTTTTTGTGCTAGATTTAATAAACGTACTACTAAAAGACTATTTGATTTCGCACGACACTTTTTTGGCAGAAAATTTAATTATAACATGCCGTCGGAGCTACCGACTACCAGCGTGCACATAAAGCGCAGGGATAAAGATCGACAGCCCAGGCCTAAGCCTGATTCCGTTGCCTCGGTTGATCCGGTCTCCGTTTCTCCAGTTATCAGTGAGGTTCCGACGCAACCTCTGACTACCGCAATTGAGGAACCCAAGACCGCTATGGATATTTTGACAGAATGTACTAGGCCGATGCAGCCTTTTACTTCAGGCCCTACCGACGACTTACCTTCCAAGGACGTCGGTACTTCTGAAACACCATCGCCTTCTGAAGGCGTTTTCAGACCGACGACTCTTACAGTCAAAACATTTTCCAAATCGAGGACTCCCTTCCAAATCGAAAAAGGCTTCACTTCAGTCTCCTGTTCAAGGCCCTATGCCTAAGAAACAGATGCTCAAGATGGCTGAAGATCTGATTTCTCTTATCAGGGGTTCCCAGCCTCCTCCTGACAAAAGGCCTAGACAGGAGGAAGAATCTGCTTCCTCTGAACAACTGTCTTATTTCTTCGGATTCCTCTGAAGACCAAGACTATTCCTTCTCTCCTTATGAAGATTCTGATGCTGAGGACTCTATTTCCTCAGCTTCCCCTCCAGAAGATTACTCTTTTGGGGAAACTTTACACACTATGAGGGAACTTTTTCACTGGGAAGGTCGGGATTACTCAGATTCCAAGAAAAGGCTCAGAGAGTTTCTTTTACTCCCCCAACACCTCTAGCCATCCCTCCTGTTTTGGACATTGTGGATGATGTCTATTTAGAATCCAGTTTCAACCCTGACTCTGTGCCTCCTGCCCCGGCCAAGCCTGACAGATACTACAGAGTACCTGATTCCCATAAATTTCTTTACAAAAGCCCAGTAGCTGACCCAGAGACTATCTCCCAGGGTCCCAAGGGGGCTAAGGCTTCCATGGCTAAAAATCCAGTGCCTTCTGAAAGGGATTCAAGAGCACTAGACAGATGGGGGGAAAAGGTTTACACCTCAGCCACTTCAGCTATGAGAGCTCTAAACTGTCAATTTCATATGCTTAAGTATCAGCAATTTCTGATCTCTCAGTTAAAACAAAAGATAACACCCCTTCCTCAACAAACTGAATTGAAAGAAGTACAGGATTTGTTGAACGCCACCGAGCAGGTGGGCAAACATACCTTACAATGTGGGTTTGATTCTTTGGAGGCCTCCTGCAGAGCAGCTGTCACTGGATCAGTTATACGTAGGCATGCCTGGTTAAAGGAACAAAGTCTTTCTGAACATGTTAAAGCAAAACTGCTAGATGCTCCCTTGCAGCAGGATGTTCTTTTTGGTGTTAAAGCAGAAGAAGTTTTAAAGAAAATGGAAGATAAGGCAAAATCAATGTAGACAGTCAAAGATTTCCTACAGGTACAACCCCCTCGCTTCAGCAGAAACTGGCCAACCAAAAATTGGTCCTTTCTAGCCACTGACAGGCCTCAGAGGGGTAAATACAGGCGCCCAAGGGGCAGAGGACAACCACAAGCTCAGTATAAACCTCGCCAATGGGCCACTCCAATCCAGAAGAGAGGAGAAGACAGGTCTCAACCCACCAGAAGGCAAACTCAATGACTTGCACCTCAGCTGGCCAAACAAAGCTCTTTTGTCAGCCCCCCTGGGGGGAAAACTAGCACTATTTGTAGACAACTGGCACATGGTCACAAAGGACAAATGGGTCCTAGATATAATTTTACGAGGATACAGATTCCACTTTCACACCTTGCCAATAAAAAGAGGAATGCCAAACCTGCCACAAAATCAAAGGGCAGAGGCTCAAAAGCAAATTACAGCTCTCATGGCTATGAGAGCCATTCAAAGGGTACCAACTCAAGACTCTTCCTAATACTCAGGAAAGAAAATGCTTGGAGACCAGTTCTGGACCTTTCAATTCTAAACACTTACTTACAAGTTCCCAAATTCAAGATGCTAACACTACAGCAGCTACTTCCCATGTTGGGCAAGTAAGCATGGCTGGTAACGTTGGACCTCAAGGAGGCATACCTGCATGTCCCTATCAGACAAAGTTGCAGAAGATACCTCCGTTTCATTGCGGGTTCAACCCATTATCAATTCTCTGCACTGCCCTTTGGCTTATCTACTGCACCCAGAGTATTCACAAAATGCCTGACACCAGTAATTGCATACTGCAGACAAAGAGGAATTCAAATATATCCATACCTGGACGACTGTTTCATCCAAGCAGAAAGAAAAGACATTCTCATACAACATCTGGCTTTTGTGAAGCATCTACTACATTGTCTGGGGTACACAGTAAACGAAAAGAAGTCAAAACTAGTACCCTCACAAAAAAATGACATTCCTGGGTGCCGGCTTGGACACAATGGCCCAGAAGGCTTATCTTACACCAGACAAGCAATTACAACTGACTCAATATTTCAAGACAATGGCAACAAAGACCCAATTAACTGCAAGAAAAATTCTGCAGGCTTTGGGCTTCATGGCATCTTGCATTCTGATAATACCATTTGCAAAACTGCATATGAGGAAATTACAATGGTACCTAAAAAGCGTATGGTCTCAACACAGCCACAGCTTGGACACAGTGATATCTCTCATTCCCTGCCTTCAACAGGAATTTCTATGGTGGGCACAGGCATGTCACCTCAACAAGGGTCAGCCTTTCACCTTGCCCCCACCCAGGCAAACTATCACAACAGATGCTTCAGACTATGCCTGGGGGGCTCACATGGCAGGGCAATGCATTCAAGGCCTATGGACTGCAGAACAAAGAAAACTGCACATAAACCAAAAAGAGATGCTAGCTGTACAGAAAGCTCTGACAGCCTTCATGGATCTACTACAGCCTGGACAACTGGCAATAAAGACGGACAACACCACAGTAATGTGGTACATAAACAAACAAGGGGGCACACATTCCTACCCTCTTTGCAGGCAAGCAATGATCTTATGGAACACAGCTCTGACCTACCAAGTCCAGTTACAAGCTCACTTTCTGCCAGGACAGAAAAACACATTGGCAGACGACCTAAGCAGAAACATCAAGGATCCCCACGAGTGGAAGCTAGACCCACAAATATTTGCAATGGTAACTCAAAGATGGGGCCTACCAAATATAGACCTGTTTGCCAGTCCTCAAAACTACCAGCTGACAAAATTTTGTACAAGAACATTCCACCATCAACCTTGGAAAGTGGATGCTCTCTCCTTCAGTTGGAAAAACCTGACAACATATGCCTTTCCTCCATTACCTCTTCTCACAAAGCTACTTTTGAAGGTCAAAAAGGAGAAACCTCGAATGATTCTCATAGCCCCAGACTGGCCATGCCAGCACTGGTACCCGTTATTGAAGAATATGGCTCACAGCCCACCATGGATATTGCCTCAAATACCTCATTTGCTTACACAACAAGACAAGCAGATTCTACACAGCCAGATCAAAACCTTAAACCTGGCTGCATGGCAAATCAATTAAGCAACCAGCCAGCCCCTCTATCACAAGCAGTACTGGATGTTATTCTAGAAGCCAGGAGGCCAAGCACCAGGAAGGCTTACTCGGACAAATGGAAAAGGTTTTCTGCTTGGAACCAGGCTAAAGGCCAAAACACAACTCAGCCTCATATGCCTCACATTCTGCAGTATTTAGCTGAGATGTTGCATAAAGGACTTTCCTTCTCCTCAATTAAAATCCATGCTTCAGCTATTTCAGCTCACTACGACACGAATCCACCTTTATTTTTAAACCCACTCCTAAGGCAGTTCCTCAGAGGGGCAAAAAACATTAGACCATCTATAAGAGCTCCTACACCAACATGGGACCTCAACTTTGTTCTGGAAAAACTAACATTACCTCCCTTTGAACCAGCTTTTTCTGCAGACCTTCAGTTCCTATCTTGGAAGACTGCCCTGCTCCTGGCAATAACTTCTGCTAGGAGAGTTTCAGAATTACAGGCACTTATGGCAGTGGAACCTTTCCTCATTTTTCATCAAGACAGAGTTTCTCTACGAACTAATCCCTCCTTCATGCCTAAGGTGGTTTCCAGTGTAGCTTTAAATCAAACCATCCATCTACCCACTTTCTTCCCCAATCCACAGAACAAAGGTGAGAGACTCCTACATTCCTTGGACATTCACAGGCAGCTTCAATATTACTTAGATAAAACTAAAGCTTTCAGAAAAACTGACCAGCTCTTTGTTTCCTATGCTACAGCTTCTCAAGGGAGGGCCATTTCCAAGCAAACCATTTCTAAATGGATAGGCCTTTGCATACGATTCTGCTATACCCATCATGGGAAACCAGTTCCTCCCACCATTAGATCCCACTCTACCAGGGCAACAGCTACCTCTACAGCCTTTCTCAGGGGGGTTCCTACCAAGGAAATTTTAGAAGCTGCAACTTGGAGTTCTGTACACACCTTCACCAAACACTATCACTTACCTCTTTATTCTAAGTCCAGGGCAGGCTTCGCCACTGCAGTTCTGCAGGGCCTCATTGCCTCCTCTAACCCTCTGTAATGCCTCCACCCTACCTTAGCTTTGGGACTCAACCCAAGTGTGATGACTGCACCAGGGTAACATGATGAACATAGTGCAGTTTTGTACCTACCATAAATGTAGATGTTCGAGTGTTCACCCTGCTGCAGTCCAGGTTACCCTCCCTCCAACCCCTCTGATCTACTGGCTAAATCTTTGCTATGCCTTACTGATGTATTTGCGTATAGCTGAAGGGTTTTTGTGTCTGTACAGTGTTCTCACATTTTGGTACTAATTTGTATCACCTTTTTGGGGGCACCTAACATCTGGGGCAAGAAAAACTGAAGAAAATGGCATTGGTTGCAATATATGTACCCCTGGTGCACTGACCTCAGGGATGAGGCGACAGCAACCGACGTCGGACCAAGACTTTGGAAATCCGTCCGACTGTGGGACCGCCTGACGACAGGATAACCGAAGTGTGATGACTGCAGCAGGGTGAACACTCGAACATCTACATTTATGGTAGGTACAAAACTGTACTTTTCCTGGGTTCTATCCATTAATCTGCTTAGGGTATTACATGGTCTAGAAATCTCTTCCCCCTTTCCTGAGCATTCCTCAGCTCCCTCAGGAATAGTTGGCTTTCTTCCCAGGAGTGCTTCAGGATCTTTTGACTTAGGGAAGTATTCAGGAAGTTCTAGTTTCTCAAAGGAGGAAGGGGTTTTACTTCAGAATGTTTTTGATTCCTAGGAAAGAGGGCAGTTGGAGACCCATTCTGGGCCTCTTTCCTTTAAACACATTTCTAAAGGTCCCTTCCTTTCAGATGTTGTCCCTTCAGACTATTTCCTCTGCTCCTTCTTCAGGCTTTTCTAGTGTCACTGGACCTCAAGGATGCTCATCTTCGCATTCCTATTCATACCCTTTTTAGGAAGTTTTTATGTTTCTATGTTGCTTCCTGGCATTTTCATTTCTCTGCTTTGCCCTTTGGCCTATCTACCACCCCGAGGGTATTCACCCAGTGCCTTGCTCCTATGATTGCTTTTTGCAGGCTAAGGGGGATACAGATCTTTCCCTACTCAGATGATCTCTTGCTTCAGCCATCCACTCCAGAAATACTTCTGTAGTATATCTTCAATTTGACATTTTCCTTCTGCAAAGCCTTAGGTTCACTATAAATTTCCAAAAGTCCTTTTTGACTCCTTCACAGGGTCTTGTATTTCTGGGGGTGCAGGATCCTGACAACACCAATGCTGGTATCCCTGCCTCCTCCCAAGACCTTAACCCTAATTTCTTTCTGTCAGTCCCTTCTTCCTCTGCCTTTAATCACTGCAAGGGAGTTTCTAAGAGATCGAGGTTTTATGGCCTCAGCCATTCCTAGGTTCCCCTTGGCCAATCTCCACATGAGAAAACTTCATTGGTTTCTAGTCAGTGTGGCTTCAGCATTCTCATCCCCTGGACTTCTTAGTTCGTCTTCTTCCATGCCTCAAGCTGGAATTTCAGTGGTGGATTCAGCAGTTGACTCTCAATACAGGACTCCATTTTCAACCCCTTTTCTCTCTCAGGAGCTGTTCACATACGCTTCAGACATGAGTTGTGGAGCATCCTTCGGCCCTCTAAAGGTACAGGGTACTTGGTCACCTCAACAAAGGTAAGACCACGTCATTGTCAAAGAAATGAGAGCTCTTCTGCTGCCTCTTCAATCTTTTCACCCTCTCTTCTCCCCAGCTGTTTACAGAGAATACCACAGTGATGTGGTATGTCAACAAGCAAGCGGAGACAAGATCTTGCCTCCTTTGCTGGTTGGCTCTTCTGTAGTGGAAACAAGCTGTCCAGTATTGTGACACTTCAGGCAGTTTATATTTCCTCAAGTCAGAACATTGTGGCAGACTGAGCAGGTCCATAGCACAGTCCCATGAGTAGTTGCTTCACAGGGATGTTTTTCTGGACATTGTCCACCAATTGGGTATTCCTCAAGTAGATCTTTTTGCCTCCCCTCTGAACAACTTCCTCTATTTTGTGCCAGAGTCTTGGGTCTTCTGGTGTGGAAGATGGATGCCGTCTTGTTTACTTGGAAGGGGATTTTTTTATGCATTGTTGTTGGAAGACTGTACTTTTGTTGGCCATTATTTCTGCCAGATGGGTGTCTGAGCTTCAAGCCCTTATGGCTTGTCCTTTTTTAGTGTTCCATCAGGACAGGATGCCGTTTTGTACTAATCTTTCTTTTATTCCCAAAGTGGTGAATGAGTTATCTCTTAATCAGGCTATTAATTTGCCCACTTTTTTCCCCATTCCACAATCTGCTAGTGAGAAGGCGCTGCACACTCTTGTTGTGCATAGACAGCTCATGTCTTAGTTTTATCCAGATAAAATCTTTCATAAATTTAATCAGCTCTTTGTTTCCTTTCATCCTAGGTCCTTAGGTTTGCCTGTTTCCAAGCAAAATTACTACTTTTTGGATTTCTAAAGCCATTTCTTTTTGTTATGCCTTCCATGGCAAGAGCCCTTCTTCTTTTGTTAAGGCTCATTCTGCTAGGACTGTGGCTTCTTCTGGTGCTTTTTTCAAGGTTTTGATACTGACTCTTCTTGAGGCAGCTATTTGGACTTCTGTGCATATGTTTATCAAGCACTGTAGTTTGGATGTGATATCCAGAGCTAGACCTGGTTTTGTTAGGGCCATTCTTCATGGTTTCCTAGAGAGCTCTGCTTGTCCATCCTCCTCCCTTTCTCTTCTTCCTGAACTTATGCATTCTCAGAATACTGCAACGGTGCAATGGAAGGACAAAGTACAGTTGTATAAGATTTTACCATAACAGTAGATGTCCTTCTGTTAACTGTTGCAGTATTCACTCCCTCCCTCCTCCCAGTGGTTCTTTTCTCTTCTGGATGTACCGGTTACCTCTTGTTTTCATTGGATTGGCGTTCCTATTGGGATTCTCAGTTCTCAGTATAGTACGTCTGGAATTCACCTTTATGCTCTACACTACACGCGGGAGCATATGTGTGATGTACGGTGTACCTTAAAGCAACCTAAAGACCTTGGTATACTAGCCAGACATTGGGCTGCCCTTGGCAGGGGATCCCTATTGTAGAGAATAGTGACACTGTGAAGAGAGGGACATCTACCGTTATGGTACTATCTTACACAGCTGTACTTTCTGACTTCTTTTTAGTCTGACCAAGCACAATTACCACAAGCTTCCCTACAGACTGGATTTTACTCACTGAAGACAGGGGAGTTTGATACACCCCCATTCTGGAAACACTTCAGCTAACTGCCTGTATGATAGAAGTTTTATACTAGGTACCTTTTTTTTACTGAGGGCATGCAGCAGATACTAAGGGAGGTGAGAAAGTCTGCTCATAGAAAATTACTAATACGCAAGATTTTCTAGTTGGTGCAACTCAAAGAGCCAGGACCATTTTCACACCTGGTTGCCTCAAGCTTTTGATTAACTTGTGTGAGTTACTGTCCAGTGGTTTGTTGTACATTTGTCTTCCATTTCTGCTTGTCTGCCCTTAGATTCCCCCTTCCAACAATCCTTGAGATAACTGTTTTTAAAAAGGGTCTTTCTTACTTCAGCTAGGAAATAGGTGGCTCCTCCTTGGGATCTAAATTTTGTGCTTTAGATGCTTACTCTGTCTCCATTTGAGCAAGGTCATGAGACTGGTTTGAGGTTCTTAACTTGGCAGACTGCCACTTATTGCTTTGACGTCTGCCAATCAATTATGTGAGTTGCAAGCTCTTATGGGGAGTCAACCATACATCATTTTTCACAAGGACATAGTTTCTTTGAGAACAAATCCTACCTTCACGCCTAAAGTCAACTCAGAGTTTACTCTAAGCAAGACTGTTAATGTCCCAGTCTTCTTTCCTGAGCCAGAAAACAGGAAATAAAGAATTCTTCATTCTCTGGATGTAGGGGCAGCTGAGACTGCCTAGACAAAATGTCAACTTTTAGGGAAGCTGACTAGTTGTTTTGTCTCCTATGAAGGTAAGAGAAAAGGCAACCAGTTAACTATTTCGGGACAATTGTCTCTAGTTATTACCTTTTATTGTACTTTGTACCATAAGTTACTTCTAGTCAGGATTGCAGCTTATTCAGCAAGGGCATCAGTTTCTCCATTGACTTTCTGCAAAAAGGTTGTACTTGAAGTATTCTAGATACAGTAACTTGATCCTCTTTGCATACTTTTTATAAAGCAGTACAAACTAGATTCCTTTGCCAGGTACGTAACAGGCGTTGCTATGACTATTCTCTAGGGGTTCCTGGAGTCTGTTATTGTCATCCTCCCACTTTTACTTCTCCCATTTAACCTACCCAAATACCTGAGGCTACTACAGTGGTGGTCCTTATAGTGAACATGATATGGTTGTGTATGTGTATATAGATGTTGTAATGAATCACGGTTGCAGTAGCCATACTTCCCTCGAGCCCCTTTTTTTTCTGAAAATTCATCATAATTAGGGATCAGTTTATTTCCCAGCACAAGTTTTTCAAGCTCTTACTTCCTTCCTATCCAAAAATGGTGTGAAGTTTTAGGTGCTCTAGCTGCCTTTATACAGAGCACCCACGTGCTTTTGGCAGCACTCAAAGCTGTGTGAAGCTGGCTAGTTGGGGGGTAAGATCCATATAACTTAGGCTACTGCAGTGGTAATCCTTTAAAACATCTATTGTTATGTTTGCTTATACAACTGTACTTTCTTTTGCTTACATGGTGGTGGTAGAGGATGAGTAGCTGTGTTGTGGAGTGGTAGTGGATCTGGTTACATCTTCAGAAGGTAGACTGTTGCCTTAGTGTTCTTTGTCCAATATATTTGTTAAAGCTTAATAAGAACAATAAAAGAAATCAAACTGTATGAGTAAAAACTAAATAATGCATTATATTATGTATTATAAAAATTATGTAATGTTAAAAAAAAAAGTTGCAAGAAATCTTTTGTCTTTTTCCAGTCAAAATCATTTCTTGTCACTATTCTTGAATCGAGAGATTTCTTTGTAGTTCTGAAAAAATGGTTCAAGGAAATCTTAGCAGCAAACTGATGTAGATCTTAACTAGAACAGATGACATGAGAGTGGTAGTTATAATAGGCCAGATTATCCCACAGGCATCCAAACAGTCCAGATTGCAGTAGCATGTTACTTAGAAAGCTCCACAATTAATTTAACCATCAAACATGATAGACATGAGCTTCAGACTTTGCAAAAGCTAGATACACTAAAAAGAAGAAATCTAAGCTAGCTGGAGTAAAGTGAGACATCATGAACTGAGTTTAAATTGATTTATAAAAATGCCTGGAAGGTTTTAGCTTGTAGACCAAAAAAAAGCTTTTTTGAACATAGCATTGTTTTGCTCCCTGTTGTCTGGCACTACATTTCATTATATTCCATATTAAGACCACTAGAACCAGCAAGAGGTTACAAAAAAGATGATAAGATGTAAAGCTGTATTTTTTTCCAATTACTTTTTTATTGCTTTTTTTTTTCAAAAAACAAAAATAATACAGACATACAGCATGTAAAAAAATGGAGTAAAGGTAAACATTTATTTACAATGAATCACATAAAAACTTGCCTAAAAACGAATGTAGTTTCAGCATACCTAAGGATTACAGGGGAAAGAGGAGATGACACAAAGTTGAGTCCTTGGTTTTGTCACCAAAGATGCCTCACCCCTGTTTCGTATTAGAGTAAAGTTTTCCTTTCTCATTTAAAACAATGAAAACAAGAAAAAAAGAGCTTGTTTATATAACCTCATTTGTATGGTGCTTAGTTTGTGTAGGTAGGATAACTTTACTGAAAAGAATTCTGAAAACTCTAAACTATGTACACATTTACACTATTTACAGTGTTGGATGCCATCTGTTTGTTGTTATCCTAGAAGCATGTTCTATGTTTAAGTGATACACTTTTTGAGTTTAGTAACCTAAAGGTTTTTAAAGCCACCTGATTTTCATTTAGTTTTATGGATTCTGTTTGCTTGTCAAAATTGTGTCTAGAAGAGTATTCCAGTATGTTTGAAAATATATTCTTTTTTTTATGCTTTTTGTAGCTAGTTTCTGGGATGTGATATACTTAACTGCCATGTCTTTAACGTTATTCCATGAGATATTTTTATTTTCCCAATTTTTAGATACATAAAATTTAAGTAGGGCACACACTGTGACTAAGATATGTTTGCACATTCCTTTAATTGAACTAGGAATTATGTGCCGAATCATTGTTTCACATGAAAGGGTGCTTTTTTCATATCCAATTTTTCTAAGTTTTGCTCTTAGGGAACACCAGAGCTTGAAGATATTCTTAGAGCTCGATAAGATGTGGAGGATATCCACATCTTCACTGGAGCAGAAGGGACACACTGATCTTTTTTTGAAACCAAATTTTTTGAGGACAGCTGGGGTATAGTATGCATTGTTGTTAATCATCCTTTGTGTGTAGATTAGGTTTTTGAAAAGTGTAAGGTTTAAGGTATTGTTAATAGCTTCTTGTTTTTATGCTGTTGTGATGGTTTTATTTATATTTTCCCAGTGTCTTCAGTGAAGTAACACAGATTGGTGTTTTAACTCATTTATTAATTTGTAGGATTTTGAAATAATTTTTTTCTTTAGCAGCTAGTGCTTTGATTATTTTTTGGGTAGTTTCTGTATTTTGCATCTCTTATTTTGTGGTTTGAGTATTTTAGCTTTAATAGTGATATAATTTGTCGAAGAATATAGTTGTATCTGCCTGGCATCTTTAATTGTGTTCTTAAGTTTTCAAGTGTTTCTTCCTTGTGTTGTAAGATATGCCATACTGTTAAGTCTTTAATTAATGGAAATGGTTTGAGATCTATCATTTTGTTGTTTAACTTGATATTCAGGTTCATGTGTATAGGTTGTGGCAATATTAATGAGTTCTGCAGATTGATAGATGTAAATAGAGATTGGAAAGCTATAATTTCATTTTTAATTATTGGGTGCAATTTGCTAAAAATGTTTTGTTTGGGATGAAGAAAAGGGGTAGCTTTGTGGTTTATATTTAGAGAAGCTGTATTTTTATATTTATTTTTTGTTCACTTTCAGTGGTTTTAATGGTCTGAAGATGGCATTTCAAGAAATGTTGTATCACAGAACAGGAAGGAATAGGTGTTCAGAGGAAACAGAATGACATCAAGAGGGAGGGCTGAGACCTTTGTGAAAAAGGAATTAATGACTTCATCAATAGACTAATGTGACAGTTTTAGCTATTTATAAGAGTCATTTTGCAACTGAACTGGGAAGGCCAGAGGTCACTAGACAGTCCTTAGGACAGACTAGACAAGGGCTGTTTGGTCAGTTAGCGAGCCTAGTGCTTGAGGAGCTGACTTGAGCTAGGGATAGGAAAGGCAGTCTCATTTTACTGGGTCTTAAGCAGGGATGGCTGCCATGATGGTGAAACTACAGATGTGCGTCCCATGCTTACAAAACCGTGAACATGCACAGACAGATGTCCTGAGACATAATGGCCTTGCATCATTGCCTGTCTGATTTTGGGGCTTGCAAATGGGTTGGGCATACAAATAAAATCTGCATGGTCATGAATAGGATATAGCATTGGGACACCTAAGTCTCCTGTTGATCACTTGGAGGGCTTCTGATTAGTTTCAGGGGTGGCAGGGTGACTCCAGGCATCCAGGACAAGGAAAAGGCACAAGTGACATTCGATGGTCAGCTGCATAGGGGTCAAATATAAAAAAAAATGATGAGGCAGATTTTAAGGTTTATATATATATATATATATATATATATATATATATATTTATATATGTATTATATATAAATGGTTCCCCTGTATTTTGTAGAATGCCCATTTGTTTGACAAACATGGGGGTATTGTTTCATTTCAATGGTATGGATAGCTGACTGGTGCAAATATCAAAGTTATGTTTTTTCAAGATAGGTGAGTGGGTTGTAGGGTGTGTGTGTGTATTTGAGATTTAGGGTCAGGGATAGGTTAGGGAAAGGTTATTGTTTGTGTGCTTGTGTGTATTTTATTTTTTAGGTAAGGGAATAGATGTAGTGTTGTTAATGTGTGTTTGTGTGTGGGGGGTGTGTCTTGTGTAGTGGCAATGTTATGGGAAGGCTATTAAGGTAAGGTGCAGAGTTAGTGTTTTGGGGTAGGGTTTGCAGATCTCATTTTATTTCCATTGTGATAACTTTAATTTCAGTATGACAGCTTGTTTCCCTAATTATTGGATGTCTGATGGGGTATGCTGTTGCAAGTACATAAACTGGAGCTTTTAGAAACTGTACTGTACTGATTCCACATTGTGTTGAGTACAATGTGAGCATATTAATGTGAGTGGTCAGTAGGTAGCACACTTGCATTTGATGGTAGAAGACCAAATGCATGAATTTATTTCCAATACTTACACGACAGTCCAGCACTCCTGAGTGTGCCTTTGGATAAGGTATTAAACCAAGGTCCTGTTTGTCTGAGTTTGTGATGGTTGGGGTGGATGTAAAAGATCCCACTGCACTTACCAAAAAGAATAGGTGAATTTCCTCAGTTCCCTACTCAGATTTCCTCTAATTTGCATGAATACCATATTGACTGTCTCCTCTGAAGAGATGCTATTAGCCTAATGGGACTCAGTCATCAATGTATACATAAATAAATAAGTACATACGTGCATAAATATTTAAACAAACAGACAGACTTTTTTTAAACAATCAATTTTTCTTTGCTAGCTTAACCAGCTGTCAAGCCCCCTCCTACAGCCATTATCCCCTGTCATTTCCCTAGTCTCTGGCTAAAGCAATCCAAGCCCACCCCCCTTTCAGGAGGGTTCCCTCTTTTCATTGTGTAACTCTCTTCTGCAAGCCCTCAGATTGTAAGCTGTTTGTGGAGCTGTGAAAAAGCCTTCAGACTGACCATCATGTAACTAGGCTTGGTGCTTTTTCCTGTAACCTTTTTTGTGGTTATCAAAACTTATGTTGTAGCAGGCATCTACGGTGTTACATGGCGGTGTGTGCTTCCTCACTGTGCTAGGTTGTGGTGCAAAGAACACTGTCTAGCAGGCTGAAATGCTGATGTGAGTGTTGTGAAATTTCACATATTTGGTACTGTTGTGTAAATATTATGCAACCTGTAACATGTCTAGTAATCCTGTCTCTGTCCTGAGTCTGTGTAGCATATGTATTAACTTAAGACACATAAAGTCTCTGTACTAGCATGTGTTAACTGTAATTCTGTAGGTTCTCTGTACAAAGGTTTGATTACCGTCTGCTTTGCTCTACTTATAGTTTGCCAGTATTAACTGTGATATGCTGTCTGAAAAATGTTGGTTTTGATCAGTGTACTACCACTGTAAATGAATATAAATAAATGATTTAATAAATTCATTAATTGTGCCCTCTTCTGTCTGGATGAGTAGTTCAACAGTAGCCACTCATTCCCATACCTCCTGGGCCACTAATTGTACATAGATTAGCTGGGCTGCAGTCTTGACTTTATTCCTGAGTGCCATAGAGCCAACTATGAATGGTTTTCTTAACTGGTAGTTAGTGTTTACTCAGTAGCTTTCGTTGAGATAGCTGTGGTTCTCAGTATCTCTGGCAATATATTACAATGTCTGACTAGCTTTCATTGAATGCTGTTTGACTGAATTCAGCAACGTGATGGATGCAGTGGCAAAATACACAGCCACAGTAGTACTGTTTTTGTGGGGGTGGGTGGCTGTATCTCCACTGTAAGAGTAGAATCTTGAACCCCCACTTGTACCTGCTTGTGTATACTAACTGCAGAATCACTGCACCTTACTGTTATTGAAGTAATGTCTTACCCTGAATACGAAAGCAGCTTTTCATGTGTATAAAAGTCATCTTTCAAATAAACATCTCTAAAACAGCAAATGACAAAACTTTTTTGCCGTATGACATATTCTACAGGTGTAGTGTAAGGATGTGTGTCTCATTTTAGGATTCTATTCTGTATGTAACAAGTGCTTGATTTTATTGCAGTAAAGAATGACATTGAGATGCCCCCCCCCCCGGGCCAGTAATCAGGGAGCCTCAATCCTTACACTGACACTGGTGAGGGACATTCACTTGGAACAGAAATATATAGAGACAGGTTTTTCAGATGCAGCTCTCTGCATCAAGCACAGTTTCTCTTAAGAGCACCCAGGGAACACATTCAGTCTGGGGGCTGGGTTTCTTTCTCTCTCCAGGACCCAATAAGACTCTCCGCTGACAAAGCTGTAGAGTTGAGTCCTCAGCTGAGTGTTCCAAGCCAAGTCTTCCACCACCCTCTCTATGAAACCAGTGCTCTGTGTCCCTGTTCCAAGTAGCTGACACACACATTCTTTGAGATTTGATTTTCACACACACACCCACACACCTGGGAAAGACTGGCACAGATTTACCTGTTATGCCCAGCCTGTAAGATAGTTCCACTGTCACCAGAACACTCCAAAGCCAAGTACAAATACAAATGGTAGGATTTGACCAATGCAGCAAGGCTTTCAGGAGAGGCCACAGTGTCACCAAATAAGTATAAGTACGTTGAACACTTAAAATATTCTCTAAAAGAGCAGCCACAATGAAAAATCTAAGTATATTTAATAATAAATAATAGTAAAAGAGCATGAAAATACTGAATATCTATTTACAATAAACACCAGTCTTTCAATCACAGGAAATATTAAAAGTAACACAGATGGATAGATTCACACAGATACAGAAAAAAAAACTAATCTCACTATATTTTCCTGACTGATCTAAAGAATTACTATTCCCTGGTTACTTACTAAAGCAAGATAAGATGAAGTGGGTGAGTGGTCTTCCTTCTTTGTCAGGTTTCAAAAACAGACTGCCCTGAGACTTCTGTCTCATCTGGTATTAAAACATCATTTTAATCAATCAATCAATTTTCATTAATCAATCTGGAGCATTTCTCCCCAGGCCTCCGCTGAAAACAGGCTCTGTGGAGCCTAGTCGGACTTTCCTAGTTAACAAATGTTAAATAAAATAAATAAAATAAAAATTTCAGTGCTTAGGGTATTGTTATTAATTTGATAGTGTGAAGGGACATTGTTTGTGCCTAAGGAAATGATGATGCATTTCTTTGCATTCTGTTTGAGACCATGACTAATACACCAGTCGATGGTCTGTGTGAGACCATCCTGGAGTATACTGACATCATTTGGAGGGTCACTGATTGCACCTAGTTTGCAGTCGTCTGCAGACTTGATCTGCACAACCCTTTAGTTTTGACCTGAATTCTGAGAAGTATATACCAAATAGTAGGGGGCCCAACACATATGGGCTTTAAGGGTTGATGGACTTTAAGGATTTCCTGCAGGATGCACTGTCAGAAATGCTGGGTGGGCAGGTTAGTGTGACAAGGGAAATGATTTATATTCTTCGTGTTTCACTGTTGCAGTCATCGCACTTGGGTTATCTGCCTGCAGGTAGCCCTCAGTCGGCCCGAATATCAAAGTCTTGGGATTTCTGTGTCGGATGCTGTCGCCTCTTCCATGACATCAGGTCTTCAGGGATATAAAACATGCAGCCGACACCATTACATCATTCTTTCTTGCCGAGAAGGAGCCCGAAGCAGAAGCTGTTTACAAGTGCCGGTCGGCCGCTACCTGAAATTTTCATTTTTTCGAGTTTCAGACCTGAAGTCTTCTAAAGTTAAGTACCTCGCTGAGGATTCTTTTTTCTTGCTCTAACCGATGTCAGAAAAAATTAACAATTGTCTTGCCTGTGGAAAGCAAATACCTCACAGAGATTTTCATTCTTACTGCATCACTTGTTTATGCCCAGACCACAATGTCCCTAGCTGTTGGTTTTGTGCCTTGTTTAACGCCTGAACCATTCATCGTCGGGCTATTTTTGTAGCTAAATTCTTTCGCTTTCATTCTCCATATTCCGAAATGGCTTCGGTAAGCCATCTGACTACAGATCTTGCATAAAAGTGCAAAGACAGAGACAGACCACATAGGTCAAAAACTGCCGACACCGCTTCTGTTAAGCTTGTCACCAGTCCACCGGTACTCAGTGAGGCGCCTTTGCAGCCCCTGATGCCTGCTTCTACAGATTTGCAGGCCACTGCTGAGACCCATTCGGAGTCTGGTATGCTGCAAGATGCTTCTTCGACTATGGAACCTGTGGATGTCTCTACATTGGATGGGTCCAAAGCTGCTGTGCAGGCACCGGCTTATGAGGGTGTATTCTGACCTACCGATATTCATATTAAACCGACAACTTCATTTCCTACTAAAACTATCGAGGTTCTCAGGCCCAGAGTTAGCACTACGCCTAGTAAACCGACGTCCAAAGTGCATGCTCATCCTCCCATGCCACGAAAACAAATGCTTAGAATGGCTGAAGACCTTATTACTCTAATTAGGGGAAGCCAGCCTTCCTCTGCCAAAAGACAAATAATTGAATTTCCTTCTGATTCTACAGACCAGGAGTCTGATGACTCTGACCCGTGATGACTCTGACCCTTCTGATTACTAGGAAATACCCTTATCTACCTATGAGGATTCAGATGCAGAGGAATCCATTCCCTCTGCCTCCCCTCCAGAGGATTTCTCTTTTGGTGAAACCTTGCATACCTTAAGAGAGCATTTCCGCTAGGAATGCCAGGACTATCCTCAGTTCAAAAAGAGACTCAGGGAATTTTTAGCTTTGCCTCTGCACAGGCCTCTATCTATACCCCCTGTCCTGGATATTGTAGACAATGGCTTCTTGGAGTCTAGTCTTACTCCTGACACCTTACCACCAGCTGCTAGAAAACCTGACAGGTACTACAGAGTACCTGATTCTCATAAATTTCTCTTTAAGAATCCTACTGCGGATCCAGAGACCATTTCCCAGGGGCCTAAAGGCATTAAGGCTACTACAGCAAAAAACCCTATCCCTTCAGACAGGGATTCTAGAGCTTTAGACAGATTGGGTAAGAAGGTATATACCTCTGCAACTCTTGCCATCAAGGTTTTGAATTGCCAGTTTCACATGTTGAAGTACCAGCAACCTATTATGGAACTAATTAAACAAAAAATTGTGTTACTTCCAGATTGTGCAGAAAATAAAGATTTACAAGAGTTAATGCATTCTGCAAACCAAGTTAGTAAACATACTTTGCAATGTGAGTTTGATGCCTTAGAAGCGTCTTGCAGGGCTACTGTCACTGGATCTGTAGTGAGAAGGCATTCTTGGCTAAAAGAACAAGTCTTTCCTGACCATGCCAAAGCAAAATTACTAAATGCTCCATTAAATCAGGAGCGTTTGTTTGGCACAAAAGCAGAAGAAGTTCTTAAAAAGATGGAAGAAAAAGCTAAATCTATGCAAACAGTCAAAGATTTCTTACAGGTACAACCACCTAGATTCAGTAGACATTGGCCTTCAAAACATTGGTCGTTTCCAGTCCCTGTCAGGCCTTCTCAGTCCAAACCCAGAGGAAACAGACCACCAAGACTACACTCTCAGGGTATGCAGAGATATAAAGAATGGAGTGTTTCCACCTCAAAACCAGGGAGTGGTAAGTCACCCCCTTATGGAAAAAGTTCACAATGACTTTCTAATTATCCTTCATAGCCATGCCCAAGTACTTGCGCCTCTAGGAGGAAAACTCACCCTTCATTCAAAAAATTGGATGTCCATTACTCAGGACCAATGGGTGGTTCTAAACATTGCATCCCAGGGATACAGATTCTACTTCCACTCACTGCCAATACCAAGCGGGTTGCCAGACCTTCCTCCAAACCAGTGGGCAGAGGCTCAAAAGCAAGTACTTTCCCTTCTCCATATCAGGGCTATTCAACCTGTTCCAGTAGAACAAAGGGGACAGGGTTTCTACTCCAGACAGTTCCTGGTGCCCAGAAAAGAGAGCTCTTGGCGCCCGATCCTGGATCTATCAATCCTCAACACCTTTCTGGTGGTCCCAAAATTCAGAATACTTACACTGCAACAGCTTCTTCCTCTGCTAGCCGAGGATGCCTGGATAGTCACCCTAGACTTAAAAGAAGCTTATCTGCACATCCCCATAAGGGGGTCTTGCAAGAAATATCTACGTTTCAGGCCAGGTCTTTATGCACTATCAGTTCTCTGCACTTCCCTTTGGCTTATCTACTGTGTCAGAGTATTCACAAAATGCCTGGCTCCAGCTATTGCATACTGCAGGCAGAGAAATATTCAAATCTACCCATACTTGGACGATTGCCTGATTCAGGCGGACAGTCAGGAATTGCTACTTCAGCACCTGGCATTTGTAAAAAGACTTCTAACTTCACTGGGATACACCATCAATGAAAAGAAATCACAACTGGTGCCCAGCCAACAAATTGTATTCCTGGGAGCAAGCTTGAACACAATTTCTCAGATGGCATTCCTCACTCCAGAAAAGCAGGTCCATTTGACAAACTATTTCAAACTACTGGCCAACAAAACCCAGCTATCTGCAAGGAAAATACTGCAAGCCCTAGGGTTCATGGCCTCATGCATTCTGCTAATTCCATATGCAAGACTGCATATGAGGAAACTTCAGTGGTACTTAAAAAGTCTCTGGTGTCAACATTCTCAGGACCTGGAAACACTGATTCCTGTCATACCTTGTCTAAGGGCAGAGTTCCTTTGGTGGGCAGAAACATGCAACCACAACAAGGGACTTCATTTCACTCAACCCCTCGCCGCCCAAACCCTGACAACAGACGCATCAGACTATGCATGGGGGGGCTCACATGGCAGGCAAATGCATTCAAGGCAAATGGAGCCCAGAACAAATTCCCCTGCATGTCAGTCAAAAAGAGATGTTAGCTGTACAGAATGCTCTGACAGTCTTCAAATACCATATCCTTCCAGGAGAGCTCCTGATAAAGACAGACAACACCTCAGTTATGTGGTACATAAACAAGCTGGGGTGGGATTCATTCTTACCTATTCTGCAGGTTAGCCATGGCTCTGTGGAACACAGCCTTGAGCATCCAAGTGCACCTACAAGCTCAGTTCCTGCCAGGCAAGCAAAATTCAGTGGCAGACAACTTGAGCAGAAATCTACTGGACCCTCACGAGTGGAAATTGGAACCTAACTCATTCAAACTTGTAACCCAGAGGTGGGGAACTCCGGAGGTGGACCTTTTTGTCTCCCCCCAGAAACACCAATTGAACAAATTTTACACCAGGCACCCTCACAGCAGAGCCTGGAAGGTGGATGCCCTATCCTTTGCATGGGAAAACCTCTCAGTTTATGCCTTTCCTCTTCTGCCCCTCCTCTCAAAAGTACTACTCAAGATCAAACAGGACAGGCCAAGGGCAGTCCTTATTACACCAGACGGGCCATGCCAGCACTGGTACCCACTCCTATGCAGTCTGACAGAAGTGCCAACCTGCCACCTACATCAGACACCTTCCCTGGTGTCTCAGCAGAAGGCACAGATTTTGCATCCACAGCTGCAAACCCTAAACCTTGCAGCCTGGCTTATCCCATGAATACACCACCAGCATCCCTCAGCAAACAGGTGCTGGACATCATCCTTGAGGCCAGAAGGTCTAGTACTAGGAAATCCTATGCTGAAAAGTGGAAAAGATATAGTTCTTGGAGTCAGTCTCAAGGAAAGGCCACAACTGTGCCCAGCTTACCTCAAATCTTTGATTACTTGGCAGAGCTGCTCCACAGAGGCCTATCCTTCTCATCCATTAAGATTCATGCCTCGGCCATCTCAGCTCATTGTAATACTGAGCCTCCTCACTTTTCTCACCCTCTCATCATGCAGTTCCTGAGAGGAGCTAACAATTTAAGGCCCCCTAGGTGAGCTCCCACCCCAGCCTGGGACCTTAATTTTGTACTGGAAAAGCTCACACCCTTTTGAACCAACTGCTTCAGCAGAGTTAAAATTCCTCTCTTGGAAAACAGCCTTACTTCTAGTTATTACTTCAGCAAGAAGAGTGTCTGAGTTACAGGCACTAGTGCGATGGAGCCCTTCATTATTTTCCATGCTGACAGAGTTTCCCTCAGGACTAACCCTTCCTTTATGCCCAGGGTGGTATCCAGTGTGGCTTTAAACCAATCCATCCATTTACCAACCTTTTTTCCCTAATCCTCAGAATAGAGGGGAAAGGATCCTGCATTCCTTGGATGTGCACAGACAGCTCAGGTTCTACCTTGACAGGACTAAGCCCTTCAGAAAATCTGACCAGCTACTAGTCAGCTTTGCTACAGGTGCAGAGGGGAAAGGCCATTTCAAATCAAACCATTCCAAATGGATATCACAATGCATCCATTTCTGCTACAAGCACCATGAAAAACCTACTCCTTTGGGGATCAGAACTAATTCCACTACAGCTATTTCAACCTCTACAGCATTTCTCAGGGGGGTCCCCACCAGGGAGATCCTGGAAACTGCAACCTGGAGTTCTGTACACACCTTCACCAAGCATTACCACTTACCTATTTTTTCTAAGTCCAGAGCTGGATTTGCTACAGCAGTCTTGCAAGGCCTGCTAGCCAGCCCCAGCACTTCTTGACTGCCTCCACCATGCCTCAGCTTTGGGAATCAACCCAAGTGTGATGACTGCAGCAGTGAAACATGAAGAACATAGTACAGTTGTGTACACTTACCATAAATGTAGATGTTCGAGTGTATTCACTGTTGCAGTCCTGGTTTCCCTCCCTCCAGCCCCCTCATTTTCTCTTTTATGGCAGGGGTATTTACTTTTTACTGGAGGTGTTCCACACCATGTAATAGCTTCCTATTTTGGGGGCTCCTGACATCTAGGTCAAGAAAAACTGATGTAATGGCATCGGCTGCATGTTTTATACCCCTGACAACCTGAGGTCATGGAAGAGGTGACAGCATCCGATGCAGAAATCCCAAGACTCTGGTATTCGGGCCAACTGAGGGCTACCTGCAGGCAGGTAACCCATGTGTGATGACTGCAACAGTGAATACATTTGGAACATCTACATTTATGGTAAGTGTACACAACTATACTTTCTGAGCTGTGATACAGAACTGGAATTGCCTAGGCATGACAAGGCCTTGTTGTGGTGGCTGCCAAAAAAAGCAATTACTACAAAATGGAAATCAAAATGTAAACCAGCTGTATTAGAAGTAGTGAATATTTATTTATTTTATTTATTTATTCCAGTTGTTGACCGGGGTGGTCCACTGGGCTGAAGAGCCCGTTTTCAGTGGAGGCCCGGGGAGAAAAGCTCCACAGAACAATGTTACAATTCAAATAGTGACACTACAATAAAGTACAAGTAAAATAAAATAAAGTACATAAACAAGATATAAGCAAAAAATTATTTGTTTTACAGAGAAAAATTGGGTGGAAGTTCCACAGAGAGCTGGTAAAAGCTTTCAATATTTAAGTAGTTAATAATTAAGGAAATAGGATGGTTAAATGAGGATTGTCCTGGAGGAAGAGAGGCATATAGCAAAGGAGGATGCAAATAAGTTGGTTACATTAATGAAGAAGGATAGGGGAAAATTATGGAAGTTTAGCCAGGAGAGTCGGGGGATGAGAGCTTGGGTGGTGAAGAATAAAGAGAGCAGTTACATAGTTAGAATATAATAACAGAGATAAAACAATTGGAATTGAGATCTTTAGAAAAGGATAGGAAACTATATAGGAAAAAATGGGAATTGTGGGAACAGTGCCTACAGAGGAGAGATGAGGTTTTAAAGAAGGCAGGACTTAAATGAGCTATGTAATGTTTGACTGAAAATGATTGGGTAGATTATAAGTGATTGTGTAATGTTTGCAGCTGGGAGTGTGTATGGTTTGTGATGTAAAATGCTTGCAACTAGGATTGTGTCAGTGTGGTTTGTTTTAATTTATATACATGTATGATTGCTTATGTCATAAATTATGATTTAATAAAGATGTTTCTTGTTTAAAAAAGAGGCAGGAATTGAATAATTTATGTAATGTTTGTTAAGTTATATGATATGTAACGATATATGTGACGTGCAATGTTTGTTAATGTTAATTTGTTAATACAGTTTGCTTTTGTATAAATGTAAGTTTGCCGGGGGTAAGCTGGTGCAGGGAATCTATCAGACTTTTCAGCCCTCCTTTTCCAAATTTTCAAAGGGATTCTGTATCTCCTCTTCCAGTGTTGGCAAGAAACAAAATAAACGGTCTCAGAAAAAAATGCAAGTAAACAGATATTTAAGAAGGAATGGCAAGGGGGTTCCAAAGAGAGGAATGGAACCCTCCCCCCACCCTGAAACAAAAGACAGTCTAACAAGTCAGAATGACTACTTAAGGGACCATGTTCCCCTCTCCCACCCTGGTAGTCCCTTTCCCTTCCAGAAAGTCTGAATCTCCACTTATCTCATTGGCATCAGATAATTTCAGACAAATGAGTTTTGAATATCATTCATCAAGTTTGGAGATGACAGTAGAAGGAGATGTCCCCTTTTCAGGGGGTAATTCCTCATCCACAAGACTAAAATCCTATGTTCCCGTCGTCCTTCAACATATGTCATCTCTGGTATTAATAGAGCTAGTTCCTCCTTCCCCAGTTTTGGAAAGGTTTTTATTCATGTATGTTAATGGTAATAAAGAAAGTAAGAAAATACCTTGAGATAATTTCTGGATCTTTCTTTCCTAAACCAGTGCGGATTATTGCCCAAGTTCAAAGTGCTGTCACTTCACAACCTGTTAGTCGTCTTCCTCATTTAAGTTTTCTGGTAACACTAATTTTAAAAGATGCTTATCATCACATCCCTATTTATCAAGATTTCAGGTGTTTCTTAAGGTTTTGTGAGTCTGGATCACATTGTTAGTTTTCTACCTTAATTTTGGATTATCCACTTCACCAAGAATGTTCACAAAATGTCTAGGTCCTGTTATAGTTCACTGGAGCCTGCAGGTTTTTCCTTCATTTAGACAAGTCAATTATCTTTGCAGAGTTTTTCAAATATCACAAATCTCTCAGTTTGGTGAAAGATCTCTTACACAAGCTGGGATTCCAAGAAAATGTGAAAAGTCTTTTTGACTCCGTCACACAGGATTGTGGTCCTGGGGTGTCTGCTAGATATCACAGTTTATTTATTTTATTTTTATTTTACATTTGTTTACCGGGCTAGTCCAACTGGGTATATTTCCATTTTCAGTAGAGGCCTGGGGAGAGAAGCTCCAATAGTAACACACAAATATATCTCACGCATAATTATACAAAGAAAGGAAGTTAAAATACTAAAAAATAACTATTAATGAGAAGAAAAATTACACTTAATTCTAATAAATGTACAAGATAGGATAAGTCACTATACAGCATGTCATCTGAGGTAATATACAGTAAATTCAAGATTAAATTCATAAGTACATTTAATTAACTAGTGGTAATAACTACTTCAGGGGGTTAAGGAGTTTTGATTGGTGAAAGGAGGCAGTGAAGAGGTAGCAATAGTGAAAGCAGATTAGTCAAGGTTGCAAGAGGGGCATAGCCAGCGTGTTTTAAGATGTTTCTTAAGCCTTTGTTTAAAGAGTGGAAGAGAGGGTAGTAAAATTAGATCAGTTGGCAGAAGGTTCCAGTTTTTTCCAGCAGTGTTGGAGAACAAGGAGTCACCAGCCAAGTTATTAGATTTGCTTATGGTAGCCAGGAGTTTGCTAGAAGAGCATAAGGAGTTAAGATTTCTATAGGGGGTAATAAGGTTAGAAAGTGTAGGGGTGTTGTTTGGCTGGTAAAATATCCTGTGAATAATGTAAGTTGGAAAAGTATCAAAATATTTTTTTAGTTCTAGCCAGTCTAGTTGCTTTAGGTCCTGACAGTGGTGAGTTCTAAATGGGAGCCCAGTGGCAAATATGGCTATTTTATTATAGGAGTTAGCTTGTTTGGCGAGATTATTCTTTTTTAGGATAGTATATATGGGTGAAGCATAAAGAAGAGTTGAGATTAAATGGGAGTGGGCAATTGTGGTTCCGGCTGTTGGAGTTAAAAAGGGTTTTATTCTATATAAGGAGCCCAATTTTCTATTAACTGTTTTAATGATGTTATTAATATTGTTATCAAAAGTAAGGTTATTGTCAATTGTGATTCCTAGCAGTTTTGTGGTAGAGTCTGGGGATATAAGGGTGCCATTATTGGACTTGATTGAGAAATCTATAGGGGGGACTTACTGTTAGGTGTAAAGAGTAAGAGCTTGGCCTTTTTGGCATTCAAAAGGAGGCAACATTTTAAAAACCAAGCCTCAACTGTGCTGAATACTTTCTGGGTTAGAGAATGTAGTTCAGTTGTAGAGTTGACAGAACATATGAGCGTAGAATCATCTGCATATTGTATACAGGTGGCTTGAGAGATTGCTACATAGAGATAATTGATTAATAAAGAGAAAAGAAGAGGTCCTAGAATGGAGCCCTGAGGAACTCTAAGGGAGACTGACAGGTGGGAAGATAGCTTATTATCCCAGAGAACTGCTTGTTGTCTATTGTTAAGGTAGGACTTGAACCAGAGAATAGCTTTGGGGTCTAGAGAAAGGGATTCAAGAGTCTTTATGAGTAGGGGGTGGTTTACCATGTCAAAAGCTTTTGACAGATCAATAAAGAGTGCTGATGAGAGGATGTTGTTATTACGGTTTCTGTTGTTGGAGTCAGTGAAAGATAGGAGAGCAGTGATGGTACTATGACATGGCCTAAAGCCATTTTGGCAATTAGCTAGTATGTTGTGTTGTGTTACGTGGTCTATTAGCTGATGGTGAATGCATTTTTCCATTACTTTTGCTAAGGGTGATAAGAGGGCTATAGGCCTGTAGTTGGAATAATCATTAGAGTTACCACCTTTATTTAAAGGGATTATGTGGGAGATTTTCCAGATGTCTGGGATTATTCCCCCTTTTATGGTTCTATTTATAAGGATGGATATAGGATAGGCTACCAATTTAGCTGCTATTTGCAAGTATTGAGATGGTAACTGGTCAGCAGAAGGTGTACAAGGCTTAAGTTTTTGGATGATTTTTGGATGGAAGTGATAGAGATGGGTTGAAGTTGGAATGTTGGTATAGTATCATGTATAGAGATAGGGAGACTAGCATTGTCTGTGGATAGCTGATGAGCTAGGGATTGTATGGTGTCTGTGAAAAAGGTATTGAAGGCGTTTGCAGTTTGTTGGGAGGTATTATTATCAGCTCCTAGTGGGGATGGTGTACTAGAGTGCCCAGGGGGTAGGAATCTTATTTATGCTTGACCAGAACTTTTGTGGATTATTATGGTGGGTTTCCTGTAGTTTACAATAGCACTTCTTTTTGTTGGTGAGTATAGCTTTTTTGTAATATTTCTCAACTGTCTAAAGGTTTGTTGCTCAGAGATAGTTCTGGTAGCTCTCCACCTGGCCCAAGATTTGTTCCTGAGTAATATCTTTTGCCTTGTGCCTTTTGACAGCCAGGGGGCAGGTTTGGACTTCATTCTAATAGACCATTTAGGTGCTTGCTCATCTAGGATTGTTAAGAATTTAGAGTTAAAATATTTAACAGCCTCTTCAAGTGGAGGAGTCTTTAGAAGGTTCCAGTCACAGGCATTAAGTTCATTTTGGAAAAAAAAACAGGGTTAAAGTGTTTATTGGACCGTGAGGTCCTATAAGTGGGGGTGTTAGGAATGTCATTATTATGTCTTATAATGTAAGTTAAGGTATGATCACTTACATCATCAGACAAAGTTCCTACTTTGTAAGTTTGTTGTTTATTAGTAAGAATCCAATGTAATATACTCTCTTTTTTGTTTGGATTGTTTATTATAGTAGTGGTGGTGATTGACTAAATCCATGAAGATTAATATGTGAAGAAGAGAAGTCTGTATTGACACACTTCCAGTCGCTATTGAAATCATCTAGTATAATTGTTTCTTGTGGATAGGTAGTAGATGCCCAGCTAGAATATCCTCTGTTGTGGTGATATTATTTCCAGGTGGTAGGTAGATACAGATGATGGTAAGGGATGTGCTAGTATTGAGTTGCAATCTGGAGATAAGGACTTCAGCCTTACTATCTTGGGGTGGGATATAGGGAATAGAGGAGATCTGTAGTCCAGTTTTAAAGAGAAGAGCTACTCCTCCACCCTTACAGTTATTGCGGTCTAGTCTCAATATATTATAACCTGGAGGAAGTATCTCATTGTCCTTAGTTCCAGGTTTTAACGAAGTTTCTGTGAGACAGAAGATATCAAAGGAATGATTATCAAGAAGGGCATGGAGATGGATACTGCGGAGATTGTTTGCTTTCAGCTTTTCTCTGTTAGGGGTCACCACAGCGGAACTCCAGTCCGCTAATGATTGGCAGTTGTTTTTTATGGTGTCGAGTTGCCAGCCCGACGCCCAACCTTCAACGAAGGCTTGCCCATTCAACACATGTCTTTTGAACACCCACTCGACCGCGGGGAGGACGTGTAGACTCCACTTAGAAGGCACTCCCATGTCCTATTAGTAAGGGGTTGGAGAGCCTGGTCAAGGCAGGTAGGGTAGAGGGAGCGATGCTGTGAGTTGTTACAGTAGACACACTGGGTTGTAAATATAGTTAGATATTTTAGCTTCCTTACAGTGGGGTTATGGAATTTAATGTGTGTGAGTCGATGGTATTTGGCTAGTAGGTAACATGGAGTGGATGTGATATTTATATGAATATGGGTAAGGGTATTGTTTTGAAAATCTTTTTGTTTTGGAGAGTAGTTGAAGTGGTAGTAATTCACTTTTTCAAAGGAAGTAAGGAGATACACAGAAGTGAGGACAGGTATAAATATGGCTATGAGTATTAAATTATTTAGGAGAGCTTTAGATGTTGTGGGCATATTGCTATGATTACTTGTACAACTATGGCTCGGTTCCGTGTACAACTACAAAAGAGGTTGGACAGGGATAAGGGAATAGAAGGAATGAAGGTATGATAGAGTGTTAGAAGGAAGAATTATACAGGAAGCAAATAGGGAATAATACTGAAGGTGGAGGTACTAGAGATAGTTGGTTGAGGAGAAAGGTGGTTGAGGAGGGTTGTGGTTAAGTTGTATAGATTGGTTGAGGCATAGGATAGGGTAGAGTAGCAGAGGGGGTGTGGTAAGGAAGTATGTGCTTAGGACCACTGGGGGTTGGTGGGAATTGGAGGTAGGGTAAGGGAGCGGAGTGAGACCACAGGGCAAACGGAGTGGGATAGAGCCAAGAAGACCAGTGCAAAGGAAAAACAATCAGAGAAGTAGGGAAGTGAGTTGTAAGTAAGGTATCTAGGCTGTCAGGAACTATGAAGTAGGGGAGTAGAGAGCTGATAAGGGTAAATGCAATAACAAAGGGAAAAGGTAAAGTAGGTGACTGAGGCAAAAAGAGTCAGAATCTAGTTAATAACCAAGGCTAGATGCAGGTAAGTAATGGAAGGCAAATGGTACTACTGCCCTCTAGTGGTCACTCTAGGTACTATCATATAACGCTTATCTCGATAGTATAACAAGTAAAAGTGGGGGAAATAGGAGACGAGAGAAGAAAAATAGAATAAGTGGATAAAAGCGGGGGGGGGGGGTGTTACAACAGGGAGTCTAAATTGAAGAGTATAGGAGGTGTAGTATAGGTGGCTATAGCTGCTGGTTGTCCTGGCAGGGAGCATTTGCTTACACAAAAATGAGACAGGATGTTGTTCAGTTAAGATGTAAGAAGTAGTGTACACATACTTCCAAATAATTATTCCTGCTTCTCAAGTACAGTATAGGGAGGACAAGGCTCTTATTCCTGTACTGGGAGGAGGTATTAGAAACTTTGCTGACAACTAGGATATCTCAGGGCTTCTGACAGACAGCAGGACACGGAAGCTGGGGGGATTTCACTAGCAGGAGGGTTTCACGCTTGAAGGGAAGTAGAGAGAAAGCGTTAAGGAAACAGAGCAATATAAGCCCATGTACAAGTAAAAGTAGCAGCAGCAGTTAAGCACCAAATATAGTGATACACAGTACATGCAAAAAACCTTCAGGAATAGAAGGCAAGGCTACAATAACCACAGCTAAATGAGTCAGTTATGCAGCAATGTAATTAGAACATACTTTAAAATGTTCAATACAATATAGCCTATAAATGTACATCTGTAAGAAACCTGGACCTTTACCTAAGCAGCAAGTTCAGATTATAAAAGTACAAACAACATGTCTAAAAACCAAAGCTTGTAAAACCAAATTGTGATAGTCTAAGCTATATATTCTGAATACACACAGTCTTATATAAGCATGACCACTAGGAAGTTTCAAGACTAAATAGTCCTTCCGTAGTGAAAAGCAAACAGCAACATATCCTGAGGGTACAAACACTGGGAGCTTCGGATTTTATCCTACTTGTTAAAAAGATAGTTTACCCGTTAGGGAGGCAGTCTATCTATGTGGTTGCACCTAAGCCGATCTAATATGGGACATTGGTGGCATATTAAGGACATAAGACAAATAAATGCATCACTTAGGATGCCTGAATGTAGACTTAATATACATTAGCTCTTGATAGTGGCAGAGAGCTACAGGAAGGTAGACTAAGGAAACAGGTCTACCAAGCAGGGAGAACCACTAACACCTATTCCGGAAGGAAAACAGGCTAAAAGTATTTACTTAGACACTAATCACTAATTGTAGGTAGTAGCAGTTTGCCTTGCACGTTCCACACACAACAGGCGGTAACAAATAGCACGCAAGACAATACCTCTGAAAGAGGCTAAAACTGTCTAAAAATAAAGTATAGGAAAGTGAGCATGGTAGTTGCTGTTAAAAACTGGTTCGTAGTTTCTTCAGCGTTCAGAAGAATGCACGTGAACGAACAACAGTACTAGGACTGGCCAGAGCAGTACTATAAAGGTAATTAGGGGATTAAGGGTGGTAGCTCTGAAAGAGGCTAAAACTGTCTAAAAATAAAGTATAGGAAAGTGAGGATGGTAGTTGCTGTTACAATCTGGTTCGTAGTTCCTTCAGCATTCAGAAGAACGCACGCTAACGAACAACAGCGCTAGGACTGGCCAGAGCAGTACTATAAAGGTAATTAGGTGATTAAGGGTGGTAGCAGCAACACAAAATACTCATTCAACGCTCGTAATATGGTGGATAAAAATGTGAACGGGCACTATTGCTGCAAGATGAAGTATACAAGATGGAAACATTAAAGAATGATTAGACTAGCTAGGGAGATAACAGTAGTATTTGCAACACTAATATGCGCTTACTCTAACAGTGGGGGAAAAAAAAGCATGCAAAGCAACTACTTCAATGCCAAATTGGTCCAAAAACAAACGAGCAGGTATTATAGTAAAGGTAAGGAGGAGGTCGGGAGGATCTAGCCCTGTTATTCCTCAGTATATGCAGTGCAGGCAATAGTCAGGCAGTATCCCACAGGAACTACTACTATTTATCTTTACAATACATCAAGCCACAGCCACTAAAAATTATAGTACTGGTTTAAATGCACCTTAAACAATCAAATGCTAACAACCATAAGTAGAAGAGGGTGTTAGCCTCTTGTCTGTTTGTATTGTAAAGAGAGACATTAGGCAAGGTAAATGGTAAATAGCAGCAACTTACCGCAAACGCTACCCATGGGGAAACACAGCAGCCAGGAGCGGGGCTGCACAATAAAGATGGCGTCCTGAGGGGTGAGGTGAATTTATAAGTTCAGGGGCAGGGGCGGAAAGTTAAAATAGGGAGGAGGAGTTAGTCAGGTGTGTGCATATGGGTAACAAGTGAGGGAAGGAGAGGAGACGGCAAGAGATACGAGAAAAGGGTTAGTGTAAGGAAGAGGACAGCAAGAAAGAAGTGAAAGTTGTAGGAAGTGGTAAAGCAAGATGACCAGTGCAAAGGAAAAACAATCAGAGAGTTAGGGAGGTGAGTTCTAAGTAAGGTATCTAGGCTGTCAGGGACTATGAAGTAGAAGAGTAGAGAGCTGACAAGGGTAAATGCAATAGCAAAGGGAAAAGGTAAAGTAGGTGACGGAGGCAAAAAGCATCAGAATCTAGTTAATAACCAAGGCTAGATGCAGGTAAGTAATGGGAGGTAAAGGGTACTACTGCGCTCTAGTGGTCACTGTAGGTACTATCAAATAACGCTTATCCCGATAGTATAACAAGTAAAAGTGGGGGAAATAGGAGAAGAGAGAAGAAAAGTAGAATAAGTGGATAAAAGGAGGTGGGAGTGTTACAACAGGGAGGTTAAATTGGGGAGTATAGGGGATGTAGTATAGGTGGCTATAGCTGCTGGTTGTCCTGGCGGGGAGCGTTTGCTTACACAAAAATGAGACAGGATATTGTTCAGTTAAGATGTAAGAAGTAGTGTACACATACTTCCAAATAATTATTCCTGCTTCTCAAGTACAGTATAGGGAGGGCAAGGCTCTTATTCCTGTACTGGGAGGAGGTATCAGAAACTTTGCTGACGACTAGGATATCTCAGGGCTTCTGGGAGACAGCAGGACACAGAAGCTGGGGGGTTTTCACTAGTAGGATGGTTTCACATTCCAAATAATTATTCCTGCTTCTCAAGTACAGTATAGGGAGGACAAGGCTCTTACTCCTGTACTGGGAGGAGGTATCAGAAACTTTGCTGACGACTAGGATATCTTAGGGTTTCTGGCAGACAGCAGGACACGGAAGCTGGGGGGGGGGTTTCACTAGCAGGAAGGTTTCACGCGCAAATCCACGGGGAAACACAGCAGCTAGGAGTGGGGCTACAGAGTAATGATGTTACACAATAAAACCCAGTTCAAAGAGGTTTTCTTTCACAGGGAAAATAGCACTATATTCAGATCTGTTTCTAGGGTTTTCCTCTAGACTTCAGTCTCTGTAAGGGAATACCTCAGTGTTTTGGGTCTCATGGCACCTGATTCTCATGATTTCCCTGGCCAGACTCCACGTAAGAAAGATACAGTGGTATCTGAAGTCTCTTTGGTCCAGCCGTAGCATTCATTATCTTTTCAAATCCCAGTTCTGGGTTTTGCCAGAAGAGAAATCACTTGATAGAAATAGCAGATATCCCTAAATCCAGGTCTTTCTTTCTCCTATAAAGTAGTCAGCCACCACAGACACTTTGGACTTTGTTTGAGGAGTAGTTTCAGGAGGGATAAACATGCAAGGTGTTTGGTACAAACACAAGCATATAAATATAAAAGAGATTCTTGCTCTAATCAAGGTACTGAGCTCTCTGAATCATTTTTGATCCCCTGAACCTTTTCAAGTTGTTACAGACAATACTACAAATGTGTGGTACATCAGCATACAAGGGGGGACCAGGTCTTACCTCTTTGCAGACTAATCATTAACTTGGGATATAGCTTTACAGCACATTCTCAATCTAGAGGCATCCTACATCCTGGCAGAGCAAAATTGTATGGCAGACAAAGATGAACAGGTCAAAGGCAGACCTCACAAATGGAAAATAATCAGGGGATTTTCCAGGATCTGATCCATATGTGAGAAGTTCCCCAAGTGTACTTCTGTGCCTCCTCTCTGAACAGTGATCTGGCAAAAAACTGCTCCAGGACTCCATGCAAGAAGACCTGAGAGACATATGCCTTTTTTTTTTTCCTTGGACAAGAAAATTCTCAACCCTTTCCACTGATTTCCAGGGTACTTGGAGGATTGATGAGGAATCCCCAAAGTCATTGTGATGATTCCCTTCTGGCCCAAGCAGCCATGGTTCCTCCTGTTTTTGGAAATGGCCAGGGATAATTACCACAAGCGTCTGCACAGACCACTTGCATAGGAATAGGGGTGTTTGATGCACTCTAACCCCAAGTCAACTTAAGCTGACTGCCTGGATGATAGGATCTTAATTCTTTATAAGCACCTGTTCACTGGGGTCATGCAGCAGATATTAACAGAGGAAAGCCTGCTACTAGAGAATAATATATTAGCAAATGGAGAATGTTTTCTAGTTGGTGCCAGCAACATAACCAATATCTTTTCAGGGTTAGAGTTTCTTTGTTTTTACAATATTTTTGTGAGTTCGTATCATATGGGCTGTCTTACTTTCTCCATCAAAGTTCATTTATAGGCCTTTTCATCATGCTTGCCCATGGACCCCCCCTCTTTCAGTGCACTCTTGTGTTTAAATATTCTTGCAAGGAGGTTTATAGAAGAGGCCTAAATCTAAACTGGTGGCCCCTCCTTGGGATCTTAATTTTTTTGTGAGAAAAGCTAGCATGCTCCATTTGAACCAGCGCATCAGGCTGACTTAAGGTTCTTATAGGTTCATAGGTTGATACTAGGCTATCTGTCCTAAGGCATTTATAAGCCTAGCCAGAGTGTGTTTGGCTTTCACCACCCTTTTAGATTAGTTGACTGTGCCTCTGTATAGTAGGTCACAGAAGATAGCCCTTTTGAGGTTAGTTTACTGTGTCTCTTTCTAGTAGGGACACAGAAGAGATCCCAGGGGTAAACCTACGATCTCCCATCCACTCATCAAGATTTCTCTTGAAGAGGGTCATTGAGGGACTCTGCCTAACATGGATTGGGATTTTGTTCCAGAATTAGGGGAGCCTCTGGGATATGAATCTGTCCCTCCAGCATGTCCTATTTATGTCTGTACTGAGGTTTAAGTCCATGGAGTGTGCAGCTCTAAGGGATTTGGATTTCCTGAGGTAGAGCATGTCCATTAATTCTGGGTTGGACATGGCTTTATACGTCAGGCACAGATCGCCTCTGAGTAGGCGGTAAGCAACTGAGTAGAGCTGGAGTTTCTTTAACCTAACTGCGTAGGGCATCTGTTTGAGTCTCTTGATCTTCTTGGTGAGGTACTTTTGGGGTCTTTCCAGTTGCTGCAGGTGTCGGGTAAGGTACATCTCAAATGGGGCATTGTATTCAATTATGGGCCTGATGAGTGATGAGTCGAGGGGCACAATGACCTCTCTTGATCTAGATGTGAACCCTTTTGTGATAAGGTGGGCTATATAGAAGGTCTTTCTAACCACTTTGGCAACGTGATTGTCAAAGGAGAGATTTCTATCTACTTGGGTCCCCAAATCCCTAATTACTTCTTCCGTACTTAATGGATTACCACCTATGTGGTAATTTGTGGGCACTTTGTTTTTCCCAAAGGGGATGACTATGCGCTTTTTGGCATTTAGCTGTAGGCCATGGCTCTGGCACCAGTTATCCGTCTCTGTGAGACCCTTTTGGAGGATGCTTGTGTCAGTCGGCAAGTCGATTATGGCACCCAGTTTGCAGTCATCTGCGAACTTGGTGAGCCATAGTCCTCCCATGTTAGCCTGTACCACAGAGAAATATATACCGAACAAGAGAGGTCCCAGGACTGAGCCTTGTGGGGCGCCACTTGTAACTGGTTTAGAGTCTGACATGGCACCTGCAATTCTGACTATGTGGGTTCTATCCCTGAGCCAGTTTGCAACCCATCTTGTGACATGGGGGTAAGCTGGTGACCTTATTTATGATGCCCGAGTGGGGTTTTGTGTCGAAGGCTTTTGCGAGGTCCAGGTAGGCTGTGTGGACTACCTTCCCTTCATCTATGGCCTTGGTGACTGTTTCAAAGAAGTCGACCAGGTTCAAGAGGCAAGATCTGCCCTTAACAAAGCCGAATTGGGTAGGATCTAGTGTTTGGAGGTTCCCAATGTCTTTGTTTATGAGTTTCATGATGATACGCTCCATAGCTTTGCAGACCAGGCTAGTCAGGCTTATAGGGCGATAGTTTCCGGGGTCCGTTGTGGCACCACCTTTGTGGAGTGGGACCACTGTTGCTGTACACCATTCCTTGGGTACATATCCTGTAGTAAGGCTGAGATTGAACAGTGACTTTATGTGAGGGTTCAGTTCTTCTTGGAGTTCATGTAAGACGCAGCCTGGGACACCGTCTGGTCCCATTGATGCTGTGTTTTTTGCTTTGGAGAGGGCAGCTCTTACCTGTGCATCTGTGATATCAGGGAGGCTACACTCTGTTGGGATAGACATTTGCTCTTTTGGGGGGGAAGGGGGGGGAGTTTGCACTGAACCTGTCTGCCAGGATGGTGGCAATGTCTGTGGGTTCAGTGTATTTTTTGTCATTTTGAACTAGCTCAGAGCATATCTGGGAGTTGCCACCCAGGTTCCTGACATAACTAAAGAAGGCCTTGTGATTTTCTTTAGCATCTTGTGCAATTTTTCTTTCAAAGCTGGCCTTAGATGATTTTATGAGGGATCGTAGTTTCTTGCTAGTACTGATCAGAGATGCCTTCCCTTTTTGGGATTTTGCTCTGTCATGTAGTAGCTTCCTCCTTCTGTTGTATAGCTTATTTATGGCTGGGGTCCACCAGACACGTCTCCTGCCTTTGGAGGAATGAGTCTTGGTTTTATTTGGGATAGCACGATCCATGCATTCCTGTAGGTGTCCATAGAAAGCGTTTGTAAAGGATTCTGCGGTTTGGGCCGTATTTTCCACTGGCCCGGGGGCTTTAAAGGATTCCACCTTGGTTTTGAGAAGTGTGAAGTTTGGTTTTGAGTAGTTCTTCACCATGGTTTCCTTAGCTGGGGGTGGGGATGGGATATGGATGTCCAGTGAGATTAATTTATGGTCAAATCTTACCAATGATGGGTATACCTCTGGTATGGAACATAGAGTCCCCATGTTGGTGATGATCAGGTCCAGTATATTTTCCCCTCTTGTGGGAGTGGTGACCAGTTGTTCCATAGCATGTGAGTTTATAAATTCTAGGAACCATTGGGCGAGGGTGTTGGAGCTTACTCCCAGTCTATGTTTGGGTAGTTGAAGTCACCCAATATAATGGTGTTTGGAGAGACCTTCATATTCTCCAGTGTTCTCAGGAAAGCCGAGTGGGGTTCCTGAGTTTGGGAGGGTGGTCTGTAGCAGGTTACAAACTGAAAGGCAGTTTTGTCCACTGTTAGTTGCAACGGGATGGTCTCCGATGCTTCATGCAGTGCCACTAACCTGGAGGTGTGGGTATCTTTGATGAATATGGATACTCCCCCTCCTTTTGTGGTTCGGTCCGAGTTTTGGGGCCGAAAAGCATGGTACGAGGTATAACCTGGTAGTGCTGGGGTGCTCTCGGGAGCCTTGAACCAGGTTTCTGTTACTGCACAGATATCGATATTCTCCATACTGAGGAGAGCCTCGAGTGCATGCAACTTGAGGTTTAGACTTCTGGCGTTGAGCAGCATTGCCCTTAGTTTCTTTTTCTTTGTGTTGTCTATGGAGGTGGGTTTGTCTTTTGAGCCTTGCCTAAAAAAGGCACTATGGGGGTGGCAAGAGCCTTGGCCAGTACTTGAAAGCCCAGGGGTGACAGGTGCAAGCCGTCCCTAGCTAAGCAACGTGGCTTGTTGAGCATGTCATCCCAGGCTGACAGACACTGGATCCCCTTTGAATGACACCAATACTTTAGCCAATTGTTAAAATTGATCATTTTGTCTTTATACTGTGGCATCATTCTTGGTGAGGGTAAGATGCTACTCAAGGTCAGGGTCATACCGGCCTGGGCTACATGATCAGAGAGCTCCTCCATGTCTCTTTTCATGTAGTCCAGGGAGGTACGTCTCAGGTAATTCACACCAGCATGGACAATGACGGAGTTATATTTGTACTTGCTTTGGAGTGACCTGAGTGCTTGTGTTATGTGGCAGATCCTGGCACCTGACAGGCAGCTTACAGTGACCTTCTCCTTGTTCATCCTGGTGAGTGGGACGTCAGTGTGTCTGACAATAGAGTCACCTATTACAAGTGTATTAGGTGTTTTGTTTAGCCTTAAAGGGCTGTGACCGTGTGGCACACTGACTTTGTGAACTATGTGATACGTGGGTATTGTTGTGGGGTAGCGGTTGCTTGGATGTCTGCTTTGGAGGCCTCTGCTGCTTGGGCAGATTTTTATTTAGAGCCTCCAAGTATGTTTTTATGTGTTTATTTGCTTGGTTTTCTGTTGCGATAGGTCTATGTGACACTGGATTTGTGGTGTGTGTGGTTACCTTCTCCTCCTGACTGACTGCGCCAATATTGGGTTGAGAGAGCTCAGCCTCCAGTTTGGCTATATAGTTGCATCTCTCACATATATTTGAGCTTGTTGGGAGGAGGAGAGGGTGGTCTGTGTACATAAGGCAGTTGTAACATTGCCTCAAGATTCCCAGATTCACCAGCTGGACTGGAGAGTAAACCCGAAACTGACTTTTGGACATGCCAGAATAGTATAAGGAACTACTTTTTGACTGATCAAAAAGGACCAATAGGGAGCCAAGTACTTAAAGGGAGTATAAGAGGGTGTAGTGCTTTAGTTTATTAGTGCTTACTTATAAGATTACTTATACGAGCAACTGCAGGGCTTTAGAATGAAAATAGAGTGCTTACTTTGAGATTTAGAACAGTTCTAACGGAAAAAATGAAGAGCAGACTGTGGAGCCGGGAATAGTTTAAACCCGTTTAAGCAGCGCTGCCCGATGCTGTGCTATGCGCAAAATTGTGCAAAACTGCACAAATGCGGGTCCTAAAGCAGGGAAATTGAAAGAGATAGGAATTGACCCAGAGCGGCCAATAAGCTACTAGTTTCAGGGCTGAGACCACTCTTCCAAGGACAGATAAGCTGCTCAAAGCTCCCCACTCTCACTGGTGAACAGAGAAGCTTCCTCTTTTCCAAGTAAGGATATGGGCAACACAGGAAGCTATACCACAGTCCGGAATTCAGCAAAACCTGAAATCTGGATTACTCTAGTTCAGCAAAGGCAGGAAAAGAGAATTTTTTTTTTTTTTTTTTTTTTTTTCAGGAAACAGCAGAAAAACACACAGAAAACACTGTAAATGCTATAAACAGGCTAGCGTACTTTAGTGTGTAGCCTGCAACAGTTATACAATACAAAAACGACTTAAATTGATATAAAACAAGTGCAAAAACTGTAAAAAGCAGAAGGCAAATGCAATTTAAACTTTTTAAAGCACAGATCAGTTAGAAATTCACTTTTTAGGTGGGAAAAGGCAGTCAGAGCAAAAAAAACAGAGAAAAAAATACTTAAATCTGGAAAAGTCTCTCTTGGGTCGCTCTGTTGCCTGTATCACTCCGCAGGACACCACGAGGAGCTGTGCGGAGTTCTATACTGGTGCAAAACTGTGCAGATGCGGGTTGTAAAGCAGGGAAACTGAAAGAGATAGGAATTGACCCAAAACGGCCAATAAGCTACTAGTTTCAGGGCTGAGACCACTCCTCCAAGGACAAATAGGCTGTTTAAAGCTCCCGACTCTCACTGGTGAACAGAGAAGCTTCCTCCTATCCAAGTAAGGATATGGGCAACACAGGAAACTGTACAACAGTCCGGAATTCAGCAAAACCTGAAATCTGGACTAATCTAGTTCAGCAAAGGCAGGAAAAGAGAATTTTTTTTTTCCAGGAAACAGCAGAAAAACACACAGAAAACACTGTAAATGCTATAAACAGGCTAGCGCACTTTAGTGTGCAGCCTACAACCGTTATACAGTGCAAAAACAACTTAAATTGATATAAAACAAGTGCAAAAACTGTAAAAAGCAGAAGTCAAATGCAATTTAAATTTTTTAAAGCACAGATCAGTTAGAAATTCGCTTTTTAGGTGGGAAAAGGAAGTCTGAGCAAAAAAAGGGAGAAAACATACTTAAATCTGGAAAAGTCTCTCTTGGGTCTCTCTGCAGGACACCACGAGGAGCTGTGCAGAGTTGTATACAGTAACAAACTTTTTAAATCACAGATTCGCTAAAAAAAAAAAAAAAAAACTGCCGTTTTAGGCGGAATTAGTTAAGACAGCAAGAAAAGCAGAAAAGTGATACTTAATCGCTCCAAAGTCACTCTTTTGTCTCTCTGCTATTGTAGACTCTGCAGAACACCTGGAAGGCACTTGCTGAGCGGAATACAAGAGTAAAAACTGTGCAAATGAGGTTTTTATAGCAGGGAAGTGAAAGAGATAGAAATTAGCCCAAAATGGCCAATAAACTACTAACTTCTGGGCTGAAACCACTCCTCCAGGGACAGATAGGCTGCACAAAGCTCCCCTCTCTCACAGGTGAACAGAGAAACTTCCTTCTATCCAAGTAAGGTAATGGCAACACAGAAACTTGTAACACAGCCCTAGATTCAGCAATAACCTTAAAACTGGCCTATACTAGTTCAGAAAGGTGGGAAACAAGTATATAATTTTTTTCAGAAAATGGAGCAGATACAATCAAAATTAGCCCAAAAAGGCCAATAAACTACTAACTTCTGGGCTGAAACCACTCCTCCAGGGACAGATAGCCTGCTCAAAGCTCCCCTCTCTCACAGATGAACAGAGAAACTTCCTTCTATCCAAATAAGGTATGGCAACACAGAAACTTGTAACACAACCCTGGATTCAGCAATAACATGAAAACTGGACTATACTAGTTCAGAAAGGCGAGAAACATATATATATATATTTTTTTTTCCCAGAAAATAGAGCAGATACAATCAAAACAACTCTTAACCAATTAACAAGCTTAAAACTGAGCCCTGTTTCAGCAGTCTTCAATCAGACAAGTTCTAACTGCACAGGGTACAGAGAAACCTTCTCCAAAAAAGACAGCCTGGGTCAGTGCACAACTCATACAAACAAAGCTAGATCCAGCAGGCCTGAATCTAGTCTGTGCTACAGCAAACAAGGCGTACCGATTTCAGAAAGAAACAGTTCAAGTAAGCATGCACAATAAGCCTTTAACCAGAAATTCCCAGCTCAGAAGGGCAGAATCTAGCCTCTCCTCCCACAAGAGTGCAGACCACAAACCTTCTTAATGTAAAATAACTGGCTTGAAGCCCCAAGTTCTTAACCTAGAACTAATACACTTTTAGAATAACAGACACTGAGCCTTCAATCAGCAGTTCCCAACTTAGAAGGATGTATGCTACCTGTCCTGCCACAACAGTGCAGACCATAAACCTTCTTAATGTAAAACAACTGGTTTGAAGCCCAAGTGCTTAAACCAAGGGCCTTAGAGTAACAGTTACAATTTAATCAGTCTACTAACAAGCAGTAATAAAGGCAGCAGAATAAATTTGAGTACTTTTTAAGAGGCAAAAGCAAAAGAAGGTAATAAAGTAGGAAGAAACATAAATACAGTAAGGCAGATGAAGTGCAATTTTTTTTTTTAGATGGAAGAAACAGAGCAGATTAAGATACTATAGGGGAATGCCCTTACCAAGTGCTCTCTCTTTACACCGCAGAGGAGATGAGACTGGTAAGAGTATCCAAAATCAAAATATGATCTCACTGTACTCAGTTGAGTGAGCGAATGAGATGGGTCTAGGAGGAGTGTGCAAAAAAAGATTTACAGCAGGGGCGGGCAATTCCAAAGCCACCAAGATTAACACCACAACAAGAAACGGGGGGGGGGGGACTAACTGCAGAGATTCAGAGACACAATATTTACTGAATCCAAGACGCACAATATTTACTCACTCAAATCTTAAATAAGTGCAGAAAATATACTTAAATCAGCTTGTGTCCAGTTGATATATGCAGGCATGTCTCAGTAGCCAGCAACTTGATTTAAAATGATTACTAGAAATGTAACATCACAGATTTTAATGCTAGCAGAAACCCCCAAGCTAACTAACATTAACAAAGGAATTTCAAAGCAGTCTAACAACTTTCAGTGAGCTCAGATGTTTAACTGCAGAGATTCAGAGACACAATATTTACTGAATCCAAGACACACAATATTTACTCACTCAAATCTTAAATAAGTGCAGAAAATATACTTAAATCAGCTTGTGTCCAGTTAATATATGCAGACAAGTCTCAGTAGCCAGCAACTCTATTTAAAATGATTACTAGAAATGTAACCAACACAGATTTTAATGCTAGCAGAAACCCCCAAGCTAATTAACACTAACAAAGGAATTTCAAAGCAGTCTAACAACTTTCAGTGAGCACAGATGGCTAACTGCAGAGATTCAGACACAATATTTACTGAATCCATGGAAAACTGTTTTACTGATTGCTTTGACCTCTGTACAAAGAGTGTCTGAGTTGGAAGCTCTTATGGTGAGTCATCCCATTTTCATTTCCCACAGAGACAGGTTTTCTATGAGGACTAGTCCTTTTATGCCTAACGTTGTATCTGACTTTACCTTGAACCAAACTATCCATCTCCCTATTTCTTTTTCTTGAACCCAAAAATAAGGGAGAAAAGATACTCTGTATGTTGGATATTTACAGACAACTTGGGTACTCTCTTGACAGAACAAAATCTTTGAGATCTTCAGATCATTTGTTCTTACAAGGCATTATCAGACCACACTCTGATGGACCTCCTGCATATCACCATAACAAACAGCATCAAAATTAGCTGTTCTCAAGACTTAAACCTTGCAGATGGTATAAGTAGGACCTGCAGGAGAGAGAGGTATATATCCCAGAGAATACCTTCTCTGGAAACAGGCTTCCACTCCATGTGAAGCAGAGTTCTTCTGTAATCTAATTCAGATGCAGTTTGGACAGTTGGATTGGAAATAGAAAATTCATCCCTGGTTTGGCACCTATGTCTGTAATAGACAAAGGTACCATTTAAATGATTCCTCTCCCAAGCCCCTGTTTACATTTAACAAGATTACCGGTACTTGTCAGTTATTATGGATGCATGGCTATGCTTAAAAAGGGCCCCTGTTGTTTGCTTAATACACACCTATGAACCTATGCACCTCTTTCTTTTGAAGGTAAGAAGTGGCGACCTGTGTCTACACAGACCATTTTCAAATGTTTGTCTCAGGCTATTTCCTCACCACAACAGTACTATTCCAGGCAGGGTCAAAGCATACTCTACCAGGGCCTTGGCTTCATCTATGCCTTTTTAGAAAGGGTTGGGTTCTAGAGGTTTTCTAAAAACAGAAAATTGGTTCTCTCGACATACTTTTACAAAGCACTGCAAGCTTGATTCCTTCTCTAGGTCTAGATAGGCTTTGCTAGAACCATTCTCCAGGGCCTCCTGGACCCTTCCCCTTCCACCTTCCATATGTTGTAAGCTAGGGTAATCTACCCATATAAGTAAGGCTACTGCAGCAGTGATCGATAAGATGAATATGGTATAATCATGTACGTATACTTGCCATAACAGATGATGTTCAAACTGTCACTACTGCAGTTGTTCGTTCCCTCCCTCCACACCCCACCCTTTGTTTTTTGACTGTATTGTTTTTCCGGGGTGTGTATGGGTGTGTATATTTCCCTCCCTATCTCTCTCTGTATGTAGATACACGCACACACACACATTTATTCATTTATTTACTCCTAGGTATGACCTGTCAGGGCTCTGTCTCCCTCTCATAGTTGGCATGAAAGCTCTGAAGGGTTTGGCATTCTAACTTGTGTTTTTAGGCAGCTCAAGCTGCTTATTGGTTTTAGCTTGTGGCAAGTGACCTTTCCTTGGCAGGATATAACACATGTAGCTAAGGCTCCTGCAGTAGTTATGATATATATACACCCTGACAAAATAGCATTCTCAAAAAACAAAAGCGGGTTGGACGGAGGGAGCATCTACTGCAGTAGTGATCATTTGAGCAGCTACAGTTATGGTAAGTTTACTCATACATCTGTACTTTCATGTTTGTCTTCATCACATGCACATTCTTTTGAACACTCTTACTCTTTTCACACGTCTTTGCAAAATGGTTTTCTGCCATAGCTGCTTCAAAGCTGATTAAAGACGCTTCTTTCTGCCACATTTATAAACACACCTGGTACACAAGGCTTGAATTTTATCACCATGCTTCATATGTATATCATGGCTCTCTTTCTCATCATCATTACTCATGTAGTACTCTGACTTTGTTTTGCATTTTCAACATTTTGAGCTGCTATCTTGGACACTTTTATTTCCTTGTCTCATTCCTTTTATTTAGTAATTGCAAATTTGCCTACTTTTTATGTATACATGGGTATACATAGGATCAGGTGTGCTTCTCTTGAATAATATGCCTATTGTCTAGTCATTTGTTGTGCCACAAAGTAGTCTACCTCTTATCAATGAACCATGCGGCTTTCTTAATCATTCCTTTGCTCGTTTATTTAGCTGAATAACATAAGCATCTGTAGACTTTGTAGGACCCTGTGACCTTAATTCTGTCTAGGCTGACTATAATTCTCAGACTTCAATGTCTTTGAAAGATGAAATATTAAATACCTTACAGTCACGGTTATCTCTGTGACTCATTCACTTGGTCATATTTGGACTTTTATCTTTCGTCTATGTAAGATGACTTATAGCTTAGAGTAAAGCCTGTTACATACCCTGACCACTCAGTAATTCATATTTTGGTTAACTTCTGCCAGAACAAAACATCGGATGTTAGTCACTTGCATTGCAGAGGGACTGGTTAATTTTTTACCCTTGAGCTTCTCCTGTACTGCTTAAACATCTCCATGACTGTAACTACATTTGTCCGCCCCCCCCCCCCCTTGAAAGTTGTTATGGACCACTTTTGTACTAGAGTGTTGACACCTCAATTCAGTATGGATTATTTCCAACATAGCTAAAGGAGACATTGGTAACTTGTATCTTCAACAAATCTGGGCTAATATCTGACACTGAATAACTGTTGACCAGTCGCCAACTTCCATTTATTGGTAAGTTTTTGGAGAAAGTATTGTACCTTCATCTGGAGTCTTAGTTAAGAGATAATATCAGCAATCCTTCCTAGTCCAGTCCAGCTTCAGAGCTAGACATGGTAGTAAGAGGCTGTGACTGGGGTATTTAATAATCTCCTTTTGCTGGATTACTGGTATTAACAGTGTCCTGGTTCTTTTTGAGTTGTCTTCAAAATTTGATACAACTCTTTTAGCAGTTTTTAATATTGCTGTATTATTATTTGTATTATCCTAGACAGGCTTGGCCCCTTCTTCTGTAGTCACACACAGGGAGTAACATTGTGACATAATTCAGCATCTACTCTTTTGATCATGGTGTAACAGAAAGACCTTATTTTCTGGACCCATTTTATTTACTTCATATATGCTACGTTTGCTAGACATTTAATAGAGAGGTTTGCAGTACAGTTGTTATCCAGAGGGCATGCAGCTGTACCTCTGGTTTTCTCAGGAATCTTTGTCTGCTCTTAACTATGTTTCAGATAATGTGAGAAGCATCCTCGAATGGCTGGTCAGCAAATGGCTTAAACTTGATGCTTCCAAACTGATGGCAGTGATGATTCGTGATTCAGCTGTCTCTGTCTTGTCTCCATATTGGATTGTTTTCTTTTTTTTTGAATTTGGTAACCAGCTCTAGTTCATCTTGAGTTTGTTAGTGTTATGAGTAAATCTTAATCATTTCCACTGCTGCAGTACCTTTTCGGCTATGAGTTGTTTCCCTGACCAGGAAACAGCAATGGACCATCTTAACAAAACTCTGCAATCCCCCCCCCCCCCCCCACACACACACACATACACCTTCATTCTGCTGATTTGCCTGCCCCAAGGACGTAAAGCAGCAGTTAGAATGAAAACATCTTCAGTACTTTCTTGGTGCCTCAAGGAGAAGCAGTAAAGGGCTAGAGCTTTATTTCTGGCAGTTGTCTCCACTGGGGGAACCACTCCACAAAAAAAATTGTTGCCCTTTTAAGAAAATATTACTTATTTTTATTTTCTGATTAAAAGTGATATTTCCCATTTAGGAACCTGATTTTTTTTTTTTATAAATATTGGAAGTTTCTTGTCATAGACTGCTGTTGTTAGGTACCTCTGTTGTTTAGTTTATTAAGCATTATTTTTGTGAAAATTTATGTACTGCTTGTGCACATTTTTATTTTTGTGACAAAGTTTTATTTTGGGATGAGTAGGCATGTGCTTTATAGTGTAGTGCTTATGTTCTCTTTGTGACAAACTATACCTGACTTGTTTCTTTTGTTGTCAGGGTATTTAACTTGTTAAAAGGAGTGCTGACTGGGATTTTGAGTACTGCTTGTACTTTTACTTTGTGAAAAGGCTGGGATAAGAAGTGTCAGTGTAAGTGTGCTGCTTGTGTACACTAAATGATAACTTGCCTTCCAACCAACTTGCTCTAGCAGTACTTACTACTTTTGGCATCTCTTTCTTGGCTACAACATAGATCATACTCCAATCCTCTCTTGGTGTTCCTCAAAATTAAAAATCACTTACCTTGCCATTGCTGTGGGCCCAGTCTATGCCTCAGTTGATAGTAGGTGTACCTGTAGTGGCCATTGGTTGTTCCTCAGACCATTCACTTAACCCTCCAACTTCCCCTGGTGTAGTCTTTTTGGCCACCACAAACTGGAGGTTAGCCATGTCCTCTTCTGCTATTTAAGGGTCCAGTATAGGCATGGGAGAACCGTCTTCACTTGAGCTGAGAGACACTCCAGGATATTCTTAATGGGGTAACTGAGAAGAGACAATTAGCAGGTCTGGCATCCCTTCTCTCAGTAGGTCTTCTGCCACAGAGACTCCTGTAAAAAATATTAAGCATTGTTTATCTCAAGAATTAATAACAGTTAAGAAATATGATTTTATCTAGACTAGGGATGGGCAAACTTTTTGATTCGTGGGCCACATTGAGTTCTAACATTTGACAAAGGGGCCGGAACAGGAGCAGATAGATGGCATGCTTTGAAAACATCACCTCATTGGGGGAAAAATACACATCTTGGGATATGGAGAAAACATGTGCTTTAATTTCCAATGAAAATGAAGAAAAGCAGTACAATAAAATCTCTGACTTCGAAATGAGTCTTTAAACAATGAAAATCAAATAAATGACCATTTTATTTTAAAGCACTGAAAGTTCTGTTATCCTTCAGGATATCACCATCACTCTCCTCCTGACTGTCTTTTTTTTCAAAAACGGTAGGAGATGCAGATATACTTGTCCTGTTCCTTTTATTCAATTTGTTTCCCCGGTGCCAAAAGTCAACAACGACCAGTGCAAGAACGAAACAGTTGCAGCAAGTCAGTCTGTGAAGCATTATATTTGATCTGCGCGCACTGTTTATTTTAACAACGTGCGTATCACGGAGACACACACATTTTAATGGGAGCAGTGTTGTAGGTCTCCTTTTTTAGCCAGCGCATCAAAGTCTGGAGTTAGTTTTGTTGTGGCGATTCATCTCAACAAAGCCAATATATCTAGAGTGCGCCATCTAGTGAGGAAACATCAGAATTGCAGGGGAAATAAAACATTAACAAGGTTAATTTATTAAATTTTTTCAAGTTTGGCGGGCCGAATCAAAACGTTTAACGGGCCGCATGTGGCCCCCGGGCCGTAGTTTGCCCATGCCTGATCTAGACCTTGCTGTGGTAGAGGGGAGTCCTACTGCTTACCAGTGGGAGTGGTGAGCATTGTACTGCCTATCTAACACTAGAGGAGTGGTTTTCTGCTCTGAAATTGTAATTTTATTAGCCTTTTTGGGCTGATTTCTATCCCTTTCAACTTTCTGGCTTAAAAACGCGTCCGTTTGCACATTTTTCGCATCGTGCAGCACAGCGAGGCTACAGTTAAACTATTCCAGGTGCCAGAAAGTCTGCTCTTCAAATTTTCCCTTCGAACTAGCTGGTTTCTCAGTAGTAGCACTAAAATCTGAACCCCCTGTGACTAGCACTTGTTCTAGAACCTGCTGGAAATCACTAGGAAGCCTGAAACTGATACAAGCACTCAACTCTCCTTGTCAATAAGGAGAAATTAATCGTAGGCACCAAACAGCCTATAATTGCAAAGTACCTTGCAAAGGTAAAGGAAAACAGCTCTTATACTTTACAAAAAAAACACCTAAATAGGCATGTCCAAGGGTCAGCTTCCAGTGATTTCTCTTGTCCATCTGGTGAACCTGGGCATACTGGGGCAATGCAGCAACTGCCTCATGTACACAGACAAACCTCTCCTCCAAACTGGAAGCAAAGCTCTCTCTGGCCAAGATTGTGCTAGACAGTCAAGCTAACACATGCGCTACACCTCAAACAACTCATAGCCCTTCAAAACCCACACCATCAACACCCACACATAGCAACAGTAAACCCACATATGTGGAGGCCCTTAACATTAACCTGCCCAAGCAACAAGGACCTCTGAAGCTGAAATGCAAACAAACACCAGTCACAACCAAAGTGACACATAGCTCACAACACCAGTGTGCCATCCAACAACAGCCCCTAAGGCAAGACAGTGTACCCAACACTTTAGTCATAGGTGACTCTATAGTCAGGCACACTGATGTCCCACTCACCAGGCTGAACAAGGAGAAAATTACAGTCAGCTGCCCGTCGGGTGCCAGGATCCACCACATAACGCATGCACTCAAGTCACTCCACAACAAGTACAAATACGACTCTGTCATTGTCCATGCTGGAGTGAATGACTTGAGACGTACCTCCCTGGACTACATGAAAAGAGACATGGAAGAGCTGTCGGATCATGTGGCCCAGGCAGGTATGACCCTAGCCATGAGTAGCATCCTGCCTTCACCCAGAATGATACCACAGTATAAGGACAAAATGATTGACTTTAACAATTGGCTAAGCTTCTGGTGTCATTCAAAGGTGATCCAGTATCTGTCTGCCTGGAAAGACATGATCGACAAACCACGATGCTTTGCCAGAGATGGTCTGCACCTGTCACCCCTGGGGTTCAGGTTACTGGCTATAGCTCTTGCCACCCATATAGTGCCTTTTTTAGGCAAGGTTCAAAGGACAAAACCAACACCGTAACAGATAAAAGCATGCAAAATCTGAATCTAATGCTACTCAGTGCTAGAAGTCTAAACCTCAAAATGCACTCTCTCTCGAGGCACTCCTAAAAATGGAGAACATTGATATCTGTGCAGTAACTGAGACCTGGTTCAAAGCTCCAGAGAGCACCTCTGCAATACCAGGCTACAACTCTTACTACACTTTTCGGCAACAAAACCAAGACCGAAACACTAAAGGTGGAGGAATGTCCATATTCACCAAGGATATTCACACTTCCAGGCTAGTTGCCCAACACAATGCATCTGAAATTCTCCAGGTGCAACTAACACTAGGTAAGACTGCAATCCAAATTGTAGCTTGCTACAGATCCCCCACCATGCCCCAAGATTCTCAGTTCACCTTTCTAAACATACTGGAAAATATTAAGATACAACCAAACACCCTAATACTGGGTGATTTCAACTACCCTGCCATTAACTGGGAAAACTACTCTGGTACAAACTCCTTTTCCCAACGGTTCTTGGAATTCATAAATTCCAACGCCCTGGATCAACTAATCAATTGTCCCACCAAGGGCTCCAATATCCTAGACCTGGTCATTACCAACATGGGAGATAGATGCTCCATACCAGTGGTCACCCCCTCATTGGTCAGGTCTGACCATAAGCAAATCACCCTTGACATCCACATCCCACACCCACCCCCCCCCAGTAAGGAAACTTCCTTAAAAAACGTCTCCAAAGCCAACTTCATGCTACTGAAGTCAGAAGTGACAAACTTCATGACACCCATGCAGACGGGATCTGACAGTTCGACTGCAGAATCCTACACTAAGGCACTGTACAAGCACATCCACTTGTGCATGAATCGTGCCATCCCAAATAGAACCAAGATGCTTTCCTCCAAAAAAAGGAAGCCGATCTGGTGGTCCCCTGCTATAAACAAACTATACAACAGAAGGAAGAAACTGTTGCATAAAAGAGGAAAATCCCAGGATGCAAAAAACTCCCTCACCAGCCTCAGTAAGAAGCTGAGATCCCTCATAAAATCCTCAAAAACTAGTCACGAAAATAAAATTGCCAAAGATTCCAAAGACAACCACAAGGCATTCTATAGTTATGTCAAGAATCTAAATGGCAATGCTCAGATCTGCTCTGAGCTACAACAGAATGGCATTAAATATACTGTTCCCAAGGATATTGCCAATATCATGGCAGATAAATTTAGTGCCAGCTTCACATCCCTCCCCCCTTAAAGGGCCCATCTCAATAAAAGATTGCCAAATTCCGGTAGTCACGGCCACACAGGTAGAAACCGCACTCTCCAAAGCTAAGAATACAGCATCCATGGGACCTGATGACATCCCGGGCTGTGTACTACATGAACTACGAAATGAACTGGCACCTCAACTAAGTGTCATGTTTAATCATAGCCTCACCTCAGGCTTCGTGCCCACTGAGTGGCGCACAGCTACAGTTATCCCACTCCACAAAGGGGGATCCACCTTGGATCCCAGGAACTACCGTCCCATCAGTCTGATGAGCCTGATCTGCAAAGGCATGGAACGCATTATCATGGCACTTATAAAGAAAGACATTGGCAACCTTCAAACACTGGACCCCACCCAGTTTAGGTTTGTGAAGGGCCGATCTTGTCTCCTGAACCTGATTGACTTCTTCAAATCAGTCTCCAGAGCTGTGGGCGAGGGTAAGACGGTCCACAGCCTATCTGGACCTCGCCAAGGCCTTCGACACCATCCCCTACTCTGGAATCAGAGATAGACGTACTAAGCTGGGCATTAATCCCTACATCACTCGATGGGTTGCAACTGGCTTACTGACAGAACCCTGACTGTAAAAGTAGCCGACTCCAAATCCAGCTCCAGACAAGTGGAGTACCTCAAGGTTCAGTCCTGGGACCACTCTTGTTTGGCATCTACTTCTCTGAAGTACAGGCCAACACTATGGGACTCTGGCTAACAAAGTTCACAGATGACTGCAAACTGGGAGCCATTATTGAATCCCCAAATTATGTGGATATTCTACAAAAGGGCCTTACAGAAACAGATGCCTGGTGCCAGAGCCATGGGCTCAAGCTTAATGACAAAAAATGTATAGATGTAATGGGATCCTATCTCGCCTACATTCATGACAGATGGGGTTCGGAGCCGATCCATCGGCTCCGACTCGGCAACTAATACACTAGCACGAAGTCTCTCATTGGCTGGGCTACTTCCTATCCCAGGATGCACTACACCTGCTTCCCCAGATCTCGTTTGCCGCTTAACAAGCTGGACGTGGTCTCGACTTGGCTGGAGCTAAGTGGTTCTTTTTACCTTATTGGTCCTTGACCTAGGGAATTTTTTGTCTATATAAACCAAACAGCTGTTTTAACAGCTATTGCTTACTAATTCTTACTATTTCTTAAGTTTTTGTTGGAGTGCTTGAGTGTTTCCAAAATTTGATTTATTCTGTCGGGCAAGGCCCGTTTAAGTTAGAGGGCCTTTGCCCTACCTTTGAGTGCTATTAGGTTTAATTAACTTGTGGTTAGTTGTTTTTCGGGCAAAGCCCGTTTAAATTAGAGGGCTTTGGGCCGTTTAACTGTTTTTCTATTTGTGAGGTAAACTTTCACGGTACTCGCGCCAGTGTGTCTCGCGCTTTTCAGTTGGCGCTTTTTTTGTGTATAGTGCTATACTTGTTGAGTAAGATTTCCTTAGAGTTTTTTTACTTGTTGTGGCTTGTATCATGTCTAAGGAACAAAAGTCAGGTTTTAAAAAATACACTCGGTGCAATTACAAGATGTCCATTACAGACAGTCATTCAGTCTGTGTTTATTGTTTGGGGCCGAAACATCTGCAAGAGACTTGTAGCGTCTGTCATGCGTTCTCCGCTAGAGTTCTTCAAGAACGCAAGAACAAGTTGATATTGAAAGGACTTATCAAACCTTCTTTTGAGGAAGCCTTAAATCCACCTGTTGCTTCCAAAAAGAAAAGATCGTCGGCACCGACAAGTCCGTCAGAGCCGACTTCTAAAAAGACAAAATTGACCTCTTCTTCCTCGGCTCCACTGACTTCGGGGCCGAGGGTCGAAGGGTCTGCCTCGATACCTCCTACTTCGGCTCCATTGCCTTCGGAGCCGCAAGTGGGAGTATTGAGAGGTGAATCACCTCCATCGGTTCCAATGGCTTCGGAGCCGGTGGAAGTGTGCAGCTCAGACTCTTCCCCCTCGGCTCCGAAGAAGGCTCCTTCGGTGCTGATGGTGGTCCATGCTGTGGTGGAGTCGGCGCCGATAGCATTGGAGCCGTTTCGGAGCCGGTCCCCTTCTCTCTCGGAGCCGAGAGGAAAGTCTTCTCGATTGTCTACCTCCTCTAAATCCTCGAGACTTTCAGATTCGGACCTGGACAGGGTTTTACAGAGGCTATTCCAATCTCCAGTGTTTACTAAAATGGTCTCGGCTCCAGCACAGTTTGCTTCGGAGCCGATCCCTCCTCCAACACATTTGATTCCTCCTCCAACCTCTTCGGAGCCGTTGGAGCCGGTGGTGGTGGAGCAATGTGAAGCCATACGGTCGGAGCAGAGACCCCTTACAGGCCTCTCGGTTCCGACTGTGCTTCCTACCCTGTCCTCCGGTTCAGGGTTTGGCACTGCGACTTCTTCAGCCGGAGCCGAAGGGAACACTTTAGGTTTGGGTGCTTCGGTACCTAGTCTTCCTCTTGGAGCATCGGCTGCTGGAATTCCTGGTGCCATCGTGGCCTCTAGACCAGCGACCTCCTTGGATTCTGGAGGTCCGGCCTTTGAGGTCATGAGGAGCGCGCTAGCCATGTCTTTGCCGGTTCAACAAGATTCTTCCTCACCATCCCTAGAATTGGAGACTGGTGCCTCTGTTGTGTTGCAGCCCCCCGGCAGCGGGGCCCCAGGGCCTGAGGATACCCCTATCGGCGGTTCCCTTCTTCCGGGTGGTCCGTCCGAATCTGCTTCGGACGAACCACCAAGGAAGAAACTGTGTAAGAGGAAGCACGTAGACTCCCAAGATGAGTCTGTTACATCGGATACTGACCTCGATGACGCAGAAGGGTCTCCCAAATCATCTTCGGATGATATCTCCTTCTCAGACATCTTGGAGATTTTGAGACAGAGAGGTGACTGGCAAGCCAAAACCCCTTCAGCTGAGGAGTCAGTCTTCCTCAAGGCCTTTGGGGCCCAGCCTTCCGCCTCCTGGGTGTCTCCGCCCTTTGATGAACTCCTTGATTTGGTTTCTCGAAGGGCGTGGGAACACCCTGATTCTGTGGAACCGGTGCCTGCCAGGCCCAATACATTTTTGTCAGCCCCCCCCCCAGAAGGAGTTTCTCACAAAGGGTGTGCCTGTAGATGCTATGGTGGTGGCTTCTGCCACACAGCAGGACGTGGCAGAGGCTTCGACGTCTATTCATCCTCCTAATAAGGATTCTAGGAGCATGGATAGGTACGGGAAGCGTACCCTCTCTTCAGCGGCCTTTGCCTTACGGTCGCTGAACTACTTATGTCATTTTACGAGGCTCCAAAGGGATCTTCTCAAAGAGCTAAATGACTCTCTTGTTGGTAACCTACCTGAGGCGCTGGCCCCGACTGTTGGTGCACAGATGACTACCCTCTTTTCTATTGTTAACTCGTCCATGAGGCTCATTTCATATGCAGCCGAAGGGGCGAGTAGAGCAGCGGGAACAGGCGTTGCCCTCAGGAGACAAGCCTGGTTACGCTTGTGTTCGCGGAGGCCTTCAAGTCTTCCTTCGCCGACGCCCCCTTTGATGGGTCATCTTTGTTTGGACCCAAGGTGAAGGACACACTAACTCGGTGCGAGCAGGAGGGCAAGACTTTGACTGCCGTTGGGGCCCGATTTTCCGCTCCTTCTAGGCCTTACCCCAAGGCTGGGAGAGGAGGGAAAATGTGGTTTAGAAAATCTCAGAAGTCTTTCCCTACTCCACCCAGTGATTCCCCTCCAGAGGCAGGGGGAATTTGGAAGACGCCGCCCAGAGGTGGCAGAGGCCCCGTAACTCTGGAGACCGCGATTCCTTTCGTGGTTCTTCATACAACCAGCGTTCCTGAGTTGTTGCCCGACTGTGCAACTCCGAGCCAGTCGGGGTCGCTTATGGCGCACCCACAAGCTTGGGAATCCATAACAAGCGATCAGTGGGTGCTTCGCATTATTACCGGAGGATATATCATCCCTTCAACAAACCCCCTTTCTTTAAGGGAAATCCCGGACGTACCACCCAGTCAGCGGGATCAGGCAGCATTAGAGGTTTCAAAGCTGCTAGAAAAAGAGCCATCCAGCCTGTCCCCATCGACCAGATCGTATCAGGAACTTACTCAAAATTATTTTTGGTACCAAAAGACAGGGGACTTCAGGCCCATTTTGGACCTCAGTTCATTGAATCGTTCGTAAAGAAGTCCAAATTCGAATGGTCACTCTTCAATCTATTCTTCCTTTGCTGGAAAAGATGCATGGATGTGCTCCATAGATCTCCAGGACGCTTACTATCACATTCCCATAGCTCAAGAGTCCAGGAGACATTTACGCTTCCGCCTCGGAGTCAGTCATTTCCAATTCCGAGCACTGCCCTTTGGTCTCACCACAGCCCCCAGGGTGTTCACCAAGTGTCTGGCAGTGGTAACTGCTCACCTGAGAAGTCTGGGATTCCAGGTGTTTCCTTATCTAGATGACTGGCTCCTTACTGCCACCTCCGAGCATATACTACTCCAAGCGCTCAGAGCCACGTTCACCTTGGGCCGTTTCTTGGGGATCACGTTCAATTTGCAAAATCTGTACTACAGCCATCTCAGCGTATTACTTTCATAGGCGCAGACTTAGACACAAAAGAATGCGCCTTTTACCGGCAGCAAGAATTCAGGTCTTACAAGATCAAGTCAAATCCTGTCTCCCCTACAAAGAGCCCCGCCCATCGGATCCTACAACTGTTGGGCTCGATGGCGTCGACCATACTTTTAGTTCCCTTGGCCAGACTTCACATGCGAATTTTACAATGGCTACTGTCGGTTCAATGGTCTTATCAGGAACTTCCCTTGAACCACTTAATCATAATCACGGAAAGTTGCCGTCGAGATCTGCATTGGTGGCTTCTCCAATCAAATCTCGACCAGGGGCGACCCTTTATACCACAACGTCCCGTTGCCACTGTGACTACGGACGCCTCCCAGGTAGGGTGGGGGGGTCATTACCTGGACAGGTCGGTCCAAGGCACATGGCAGATCCAGGAAATGCATTTGCATATCAATGTCCTGGAGATGAGAGCGGTACTATTGGTACTCCAAGCTCTCCATCACGCTCTCCCACGGGGCCCGATTGCTATCCTATCCGACAACATGTCGGTGGTATGGTACATAAACAAGCAAGGTGAAACCAGGTCTTACCCACTATGCAGAGAAGCCATGAGACTTTGGCACTGGGTGGTAGCTACCAACCGCTTTCTAATGGCAACGCATACCGGGAAGTCCAATGTGATTGCGGACAGATTAAGCAGGACCATTCTTTTACCCCACGAGTGGTCCCTCAACCAGGGTATAGCTGCGAAAATCTTCGACAGATGGGGTCATCCTTGCTGCGACCTGTTTGCCAGCCCTCACAATGCGAAATGCAGAGAGTTCTTCACACTGTTCCCTTCTCAGGGACAGATTCCCAGGGACGCTCTGACTCACATTTGGCCCCCCGGTCTTCTCTACGCCTTCCCTCCATTTCCCCTCTTACCGAGGGTGATACAGAAGGCCATTTACATGGAGAGCGAGATGATTTTGATTGCCCCGCACTGGCCTCGTCAAGTTTGGTTTCCTTTCCTACAGAGGCATGCGATAGAAGGTCCATGGTTTCTGGATCCGTGCCAGACCTGTTGACTCATCAGTCAGGACGGCTTCATCCGTCTCTCAGGTCCCTGAAGTTGGCAGCATGGTTACTCCACTTCCATCCTTAGTCCGAGACAATGCTCTTTCGCCGGACGTGGTCCACATACTGTCTTCTTCTCATAAACCTTCCACCATCAAACTTTATTCCAGTAAATGGAAAAGGTTTGCCTTCTGGGCTCAAGAACGGGTATAGATCCTCTCACTGCACCAGTATCGGAGGTTCTGAATTTTCTGGCCTCCCTTTTCAGTCGGGCTCTTCTGTTTCTACCATTATGGTTCTGCTAGCGCCATTTCTAATTTTCATGCTTCATTTGAACCTTCATTGATGTCTCACAAACTTTGTAAGGCTTTCCTTAAAGGGGCTTGGCTCCTTAGGCCTCCTTTATCTCATCCTGCCCCCTTGGGATTTGAATATGGTTCTTGCTGCCCTAACTGCCCGTCCTTTCGAACCAGCTGCTACCTGTGATTTAAAATTTCTGTCTTGGAAAACGGCCTTTTTAGTAGCCATAACGTCTGCCAGGCGAGTTTCAGAACTTCAAGCTCTTTGTTCTGATCCTCCCTATTTGATTTTTCACAAGCATAGAGTTTCATTGAAATTAAATCCTGCATTTATACCAAAAGTGGCCTCCTCTTTCTGTATTCAACAAACTATAGAACTCCCTGTCTTTTTCCCAGAATTCTCTAATAACGCAGAATATACTTTGCATCAATTGGACGTACATAGACAACTGCGTTTTTATTTGAATAGGACCGCTCAAACGCAGAAATCAAACCAATTGTTTGTTTCCTTTGCAGCGAACAAATTGGGTCAACCAGTAACAAAAACCTCCATATCTAAATGGATTAAAGATTGTATCATTTTTATTTATGCACAGGCTAACAAAGACCTCCCTTTTCCAGTCAAGGCTCATTCTACCAGGGCAATGGCTACTTCCGTAGCTTTTCACTCCAAGTTATCAATAGATGATATTTGTGCTGCAGCAACCTGGACTTCTCCGCACACTTTCATTTCTCATTACAAATTGGATGTGGTTTCTCGAGGCAGAGCTTCCTTTGGTTCCACAGTTCTCAGGAGTGTTTTCCAATGAGCCACCCGGGATGTAGGTGCTAGGGACGCTGTCCCATCTGTCATGAATGTAGGCGAGATAGGATCCCATTACATCTTTTAGTTATGTACTTACCATAACTTCGGATGTATGGGATCCATCTCGCCTACATTCATAAGTACCCACCCTCCTTCCCCCTTCCATTTGGATTTAGAGGAGTTGTAGTCCCTTTTTTCTTGGTGTTCTTCTTGAAGAACTTTAGTTGGTTATAGTGACTACTTGTTTTTCTGTGTTTGCATGGATGTATGAAAGCGAACAAACAAGATCTGGGGAAGCAGGTGTAGTGCATCCTGGGATAGGGAGTAGCCCAGCCAATGAGAGACTTCGTGCTAGTGTATTAGTTGCCGAGTCGGAGCCGATGGATCGGCTCCGAACCCCATCTGTCATGAATGTAGGCGAGATGGATCCCATACATCCGAAGTTATGGTAAGTACATAACTAAAAGTTATCCCCTTTGGAAAAAAACATGTACCCATGAATTACCACATAGGTGGCAGTACACTAAACATCAAAAGTGTGATGAGAGACTTATGGACACAGGTGGACAGTGGTTTCACCTTCGATAACCACATCGCCACAACAGTCAGGAAATCCTTCCACACCTCATCACTAAGAGCTTTTCATCCAGAAAAAGGAGATCATTGTCCCACTGTACTCATCCCTCATTAGACCCATTGTAGAGTATAATGCTCCATTTGGCATGTACCTCACAAGACATCTTCAACAGCTGGAAAGGCCACAGAAATACCTCACTAAAAGAATCATAGGCCTAAAGCAGATGCCATATGCTGACCGTCTAAAAAAAACTCCAGCTATACTCTGTGGCATATCGTCTACTCAGAGGCGATCTCTGCTTAACATACAAGGCCATGTCAAACCCTGAGCTGTTGGACATGCTCCACTTAAAGAAATCCCAATCCCTCAGAGCCACATGCTCCAAGGATCTTAACCTTGCCATCACAATGAACAAAACATGCTGGAGAGATAGGTACCTGACCCAGAGACTCCCCATACTCTGGAATAGACTGCCCATACATGTCAAGCAGAGCGCCTCCTTTGGCCTCTTCAAAAGGAACCTTGGTGATTGGATGGGAGATAGGAAATTCACCCCGGGGATCATGTCAGTCACCCTACTAGACAGGGGTCCAGGGAAGTAAATATTGTGGGAAGAAATATCCAGGGAATTGTTATGGCTAGTCTTGTATAGGACCAAGGGCCGATAGCTTAGTACCAACCTATGAACCTATAAGCTTAGCAAAACATGAGTTACAGACTTTGAATTCTGGTGTCCAAAAGCCATTATAGGTGAGCATCACCTCATAAGAAATTTCTGAGGAAATGGTGTCTGATGCTTTTTCTTGTGATATAAATAGGGCTTCTTTTCCTTCAGATTCATAAGCCCAACCTGCTGACTGTGAAGATAAAAACTTTTACCGTCAGATAGTAGAATTTTATTGTAATTTATTTATTTTTTATTTATTTAACATTTATTAACCAGGAAAGTCCAACTTGGGACGTAACCAATTTTCAGCAGAGGCCTGGTGAGAAATGCTCCAGATGCATGTCTTTGAATGTGGAAGGAAACTGGAGCACCTGGAGGAAACCCACATGAATGCAGGGAGGACATGCAGACTCCGCACAGAAGACACTCCAGCTGAGAATCGAAATGAAGAACCTCTTGCTGTGAGATGACAACGCTACCACTGCGCCGCCCAAACTGGAGATTAGCCACATCCTCTTTTGCTATTTAAGGGTCCAGTATAGGCATGGGAAAACCGTTTTCACTAGAGCTGAGAGACACTCCAGGATATTCTTAATGGAGCAACTGAGAAGAGACAATTAGGTCTGAGATCCCTTCTGTCAGTAGGTCTTTTGCCACAGAGACTCCTATAAAAATATTAAGCATTGTTTAACCCAAGAAGTAATAACCATAGCCAGAATTAATGAGGTATTTTATGGGAACAAAAAGTTGTTCTCTGAACAGAGGAGATATGATAAGTTGCAAATTGATATTTCTTACACCCAACCTGGAGGATGTGTTCAGTGCTGTCTGCAATCATTCTGATACCCAGCCATCAGTCCCTAAAAAGCAGATAAAATGTATAAAGTGCCTCAGTCTAATACATTTCTTTTCTTTCACCAATGAAGGCAAAGTGTTGGACCACCTAGGTAAGAGAAGTATCTGATGTTGTCTTCTTCATTCCTCCTCATGAAAGGTTCTCTGATTTGGCTCAGCCGCATTCTCCAGACTTTGATCCGACTCTCGAGCTCCTCCCTCTTACCCATAATGCACTACACCCACCCAAGCACCTCAGATCTCATTTGCCGATTCACCATCTGGACGCAGATCTGTGTGTTCTCGAGTTGTGGTCATTTTCATTGTATTTTCTATGCTAGTGTTCATTATTATCTTTCATGAGTTCTGTAAGTGATATCCTCCCTCATCCTAGTTAGTTCCTTTACTTGTATGCCTGTGTGTGTGTGTGTGTGTGTGTGTGTGTGTGTGTGTGTGTGTGTGTGTGTGTGTGTGTGTGTGTGTGAGCATTATTTTCTGCAACATTTCTTTCTTCCTGTTGTAAAGAAAAAAAAGAAAAAAGAAAGTTTTAGATTAGGTAGTTAAAGTTCTTATAGTTTCTTATAGTTAAAGTTAAAAGTTAGTTGGGCAGCACTTCAGTGTTCCTGAAGTGCTGCCTGACTGTCCATCTCTGGAGGCAGTCGGGGGTCGACTTGCTTTTGACTCAGAAGCCTGGACCCACTTGACTCAAAAACCCTGGGTGCTAAGCATAATATCCAGAGACAAGTACATTCTCTTTCTCCGCTCCCCTCCAAACACCAACAAGAAACTCTCCAACATGAGGAAACACTCCAATAGAGGGAGTGGGCAGAAAAGGAGATTCAAAAACTGCTGCAAAAAAGAGTCATCCAAGAGGTCCCAACTAAACAAAGAGGATTCGGAATCTACTCCTGCTTCTTTTTGGTGCTGAAAAGGACAGGGAACCTAAGACCGATTCTGGATCTAAGCAAGTTGAATTGTTATGTAAAGAAGTTGAAGTTCTGAATGTTTACAGTCCAGTGCATTCTGCCACTGTTGGGCAAGGACAAGTGGATGTGCTCAGTAGATCTCAAGGATGCGTACTATCACATCAAAATAGACAGATGCTCCAGGAGATACCTGCAATTTCGGCTGTGAGCCAATCATTTTTATTTCAGGGCGCTGCCCTTTGAACTCACCACAGCCTCCAGGTGTTCACCAAATGCATGGCAGTTATAGCAGCTCATATGAGATTCAGAGGATTCCAGGTGTTTCCATACTTGGACGACTGACTCCTTACTGCCCCCAAGAGGCATCAGCTTATCCAAGCCAGACATTACGCAATGGGCATCACTATAAACCTAGACAAATCCAGTATGACTCCTGTGCAGAACCTAGAATTCATAGGAATGCAGCTGAACACAAGAGATCAAATAGCTTCTCTTCCCTTGCACCACATAACAACACTGAGGAATCAAGTCCAGGAATTGTTCTCCCACCAGTCCCCTGTACGAGGTTAGTCTTACAAGCCCTAGGATCCATGTCAGCAGCAATTCTCTCTAGGAAGGTTCTTCCTCATGTGGAATTCTTCAGTAGACATTGGCAGTGCAATGATACATTCTCTATCAGCTATTGTTCTTTCCCATCAGATTCACACTAATTTGTAAATGTCACCTCAGCTAGTGGAATCAGTTGGATAATCTCCTTGTAGGCAGACCCCTTCTTAACCCCTACCCCTCCAGTAGCCACAGTGACTACGGATGCCTCCCGGTTTGGGTGGGGAAATTACATTTGGAGGATGGTCCAAGGCACATGGTCCTCCATCAAGACCAGGTTGCATATCAGTGTCATAGTGATAAGAGCCGTTCTCCTAATGTTGCAAGCCTTTCAGGATACCCTCCCCTTGGGGACTGTTGCATTTCACACCGACAACATGTGAGTAGTCTGGTACATCAACAACAAGGAGGAACCCGTTCATACCCCTTGTATAGGGAGGACATGAGGCTGTGATAATGAGCATTCTCTTCTGACTGACTTCTGGTTGCAATGCACATTCTGGAGAAAGCCAGTGACTTGGCAGACAGACTCAGCAGATCGATCTTGATTCCGCATGAATGCTCACTCAGTCAGTTGCGAATATGATCTTCAGTCATCGGTTCAACCATGCTGCAACCTTTTGCCTCTCCCATCAACATCTTGAGGGGTGTTCCGGTGCACGATTGACCTCCGGGTCTCCTCTATACTTATCCCCCTCTTCCACTTGTCCTGAAATGTCTTCAAAAGGCAAACAGGCTGAAGAGCTCAGTCATCCTCATTGCCCCATTTTGGCCTCGACAGGTATGGTTCCCCTTCCTCTGGTCTCATCTGAAATATCCCCTGTGGATACTGGAGCCCAGACAGGACCTCCTGTCTTCCCTGTCGGGAATGTGGCACCCAAATCTTCATGCCCTCAGATTAACCATTTGGATTCTCCACTTCCAACCCTAGCAAGATAGTCCAGGCTTGCTTCTCCAGTCCATAACATAATTCTAGCATAGCAGAAGGCTTCTACTAAGAAAGTTTACACCAGCGAGTGGAAATGGTTCACTGTTTGGGCTACAAGTAGGAATATTGACCCTTTCTCAGCACTTGTCTAGGATATTCTGCTTTTTTCTTAGTACTCTGTTTAAGAAAGGAGCTAGCTTCTTTACCACCATGCTTCAGTTAGCTGCAGTTTCTAATTTTAACACTGCTAGTCAGTTTTGTTTCCTGTCCACTTTTAGATTATGCAGATCTTTTATGAAAGGTATTTTCTTGTTGAGGCCTCCCGTCTAGGACCCCTCTCCACCTTGGGACTTCGCTGTCGTACTGCACTATTTTGACTCAGGGACACTGCCAGTTGTGACATGAAGTTTTTGTCATGGAAGACCATCTTTTTAGTGGCCATTGCTTCAGTGAAGAGAATTTCCAAACTACAGGCCTTATCTTCCAAACCTCCTTACATAATTGTTCTTAAGGACAGGGTTTCACTACGCACCAGTCCTTCATTTATGCATAAAGCGGCCACAGAAAACAACATCTGTCAGTCCATTCACTTACTGGTGTTCTTTCCAAATTTTTCTAACAAAGGGGAGTGTGCTCTACATCTTCTTGACATTCATAGACAGTTGCATTTCTATCTGCACAGAACTAGACAACACAGGAAGTCTGACCAACTGTTTGTAGCTTTCTGGTCTAGCCACTTGGGCCAAGGAGTCTCATTCCACAAGGGCTATGGCTACTTCTTTTGCCTTCTCATCTAGAACCTCCATTGATGATATTTGTGTGACAGCTACTTAGTCTAACAATCACACCTTTGTGGCACACTGTAAGTTAGATATCATTTCTAGGAGCAGGGCTTCCCTTGAATCGATGTTGCCTCAGCATATCCTTCCATGAGGGCCACCTGGGAATCACATATCTGGGGACTCAAACCCTATAGTGAGGAGGAATGAAGAAGACATCAGATTAGAAAGTTATGTCTTACCATAACTTGGCATCTGTGTTGTCTATCTTCATTCCTCCTCGCTTTTCCACTCAGCCATCCTCCTGCCTCATTCTTCCAAAGGATTATGGAACATGGCGGGACTCCTAGGTCCCATGTCTGAGCCTCATCTGCTGTTATTCTTTGCTGTCTGGGTTATGGATGCATGGAATCTGCAAACTCGATCTGTGGTACTTGGGTGGGTGTAGTGCATTATGGGTAACAGGGAGGAGCTCGAGAGTCGGATTAAAATCTGGAGAATGTGGCCGAGCCAGATCCGAGACCCTGTCGTGAGGAGAAATGAAGATAGACAACACAGATGCCAAGTTATGTTAAGACATAACTTTCTGTTTTCTTCTTCCACTTTTGATTTCAGTATTTGTTACCTGGCATAAACGTGGAAGTTTCTGATTGTGTTATATGGATAGTCTGAGGGAATTTGCTACCTATCTTCCTAAAGAATAAAGTCCTGATCTGAAGTAGTTGATTTCATTTGGTCTTCAAACTGTGGGTTATGGATCCGTATCAGATCCGACACAGCCGCATATCCAGCATCTGATTCGAGCTACAAGCTTCTCCCCTTACCCATGATGCCCCATGTCTCCTTCCACCCCAGATCTTGTTTGCCACTGAAACAGCTAGCATTGTGACCTGAGCGTCTTTTGGGTAAGTGAGTTATTTTTTCTTGGTCTTTTCTATCTATGTTTAGATATTTCTACTGTTTATCTACCCTAGCTTCCCTGCCTGGGTTTGGTCGTTGGTTAAAAAAAAAAAAAAAAAAGTTCTTCCCCTTTTGTCCTTTTCTGTGAGTGTGTGTTTGTGTGTTGTTGCGAGCCAGTTTGGGAGTATGTCCGATAGTCCAAAACCAGGGTTTAGGAAGTGCACGGAATGTGGTCATAAGTATTCCCTAGCCAATGGCCACACTCTGTGAGTAGTATGCCTGGTCGGTGTTCATCTGCCTACCCCCTATCTTATCTGTGTGGGGTTTAACCCGTGGGCCCTTAAGGACAGGCGGAATAAGCTTATTCTAAAGGGCTTACTTCCCTCCTCATGGATAGCAGCTCCCGCACCCCTGGCTTCCACCTCTGCATCAGCTTCTTCTCCTTCCCAAGCCTCTGGGACTCAAACTTCCACCAAGAGGTCCAGAGAAGGAGAGAAGCAGCATAAAAAAGACAGTCCGAAGAAGTGGTCACCTGACCACTCAGCTCTGGTGGGGCCTTCGCCAAAATCCAACCTAGAGACCAGGCCAGGTTCTACCCGGCGCCACTTTCCCTAGTTTTCCCCTGAGCCAGAGGAGTCCCAGATCTGGTCTCTTGTTCGGGCCTCCCCTCATCGGCTCTCCGGGCCAGTGTCGGTGGCCTCCTCCTCCCATTTGACCCGGAGCCTTAGCGAAGTGGAGATGGATAGGATGATGCAGACGTTCGTCCGCAGCACACAAATTCAGATTTGAGTCTTGCCTGCCCCCTCTTCCTCCAGAGCGGGGTGCTCGCAGTACTTCTTTACTCCAATCACTCCTTCTCCGATTTGACCTTTGGTTTCAGAGCCTTTGGATCTGAGGACCCTCTGAGTCGGGGGGGGGGGGAGTCGGTGCTGATAGTACCTTGTACCTTGACCCCGGCCATTGCCTTGAGTGTGTAGGATCCAACTGGGTGTGTTGGAGCACAGTCTTCCCCTCAGCATCTCAGCTCCTGGAGTCTCTGCTCTGACTCCCCCATTGGGTCAGAGAGGTTTGGCTCCTACTGGCACTTCACAGGATGTCCGTTCTCCTTCGACCTTTGATGTGGTGGAGAGGGTTCTCTCGACTTCGTCGAGGCCCTTGACCATCTCGTCCTTGGACTCTGCCCTGATTCCCTTTGTTTGGGTACGGCCTTGAACATCCTGCCATCTCAGGGCTAGCCTGTGCCCGGTTTGCCTCAGGAAGCTCCCCTGTGGGAGCAACAGGAGGTTTGCTAATCCTCCCCAGAGAGTCTCACTGAGGAGGTAACTCGCAAATGGATGTGAACAAGGAGGCACTTGGACTCCCTGCTGGAGTCCCTCACTGAAGACACTGATTTGGAGGAAGGGGAAGGTTCTCCCCGATCACCCACCGAGGATGTCTCCTTTGGAGACATCATGGAACTATTTCACAAGAGGGGGGGTGGTCTGCCCAAAAACCGACCTTGGATGAGTCAGTGTTCCTTGAGCCATTCGGCACAGGCCCATCTACATCTTGGGTGTCCCCTCCCGCGGCTCAACTTATGAACCTTATAACATCTAAGGCATGGAAGGAACCGGACACTGTGGAGCCCATCCCTAAGCACCCTGATAAGGTCCTTAGTCCCCCCCTTCAGACAGGACTTGTTGGAATAAGGGGTCCCTGGTGGATGCTGTGGTAGTGGCAACCACAACGAAGAAACGTATCATGCAGGAGAGCTCTACACTCCATCTTTCTAACTGAGAGTCAAGGACGATGGACTATTTAGGGAAGTGGGTGTACGCTTCTGCGACTTTTTCCGTCAGAGCGCTGAACTATATGGCACACGTCATTCGACTGCAACGAGACTTAGTAAAGGAAATGGCTGAGTCAACCCCGGAGTCCATGTCGGCGGGGGGCAAGAAGACGTTCTTCACTTGGATTGGCCACTCTCAAGGCAGTAGCTAATACGTCCATGTTCTTTCTCTCCCATGCCATAGAGGAAGCCGCCAGGGTGGCCGGTTCTGGCATTGCTATGAGGCGTCATGCCTGGCTCTGGCTTTTTCAATTCTTGGAACCCTTTAAGGCATAATTTGTAAATGCCCCATATGATGGTTCTTCTCTGTTTGGGAAGTCAGTTTGAGACACCTTGGTCCAGAGTGAAAAGGACGGGAAGACGCTGTCTGCCGTCGGGATCTGCTTCTGTGCCCCTCAAAGTTCCTTTTCTAGGAATCAGCAAGGGATGAAGAAGATGTGGTTCCAGAAGTCTCAGACATTTTCCTGGGACACTCAGGACTCATCTTCCCCCAGAGGCAGAGGGGTTTATGATAGATGTCGTCCTAGAGTCAGAGGGTGTCCGAGAAACTTCGGTTCTCAAGAACCATTCTTGGACAGACCCGTGCAGCAGCCCTGAAGGGCTGCCTGACTGCTCATCTCTGGAGGCAGTCGGGCATCGCTTATCACTACACCCAGCGGCATGGGAGTCCATAACAACAGATCGTTGGGTGTTGCAAATTATATCCAGAGGTTATTCCATCCCATTGAACCACCTCTCCCACCAAATCACCTCCCAGATGGTCCCACCCGTGCAAAGGGAGGAAGCAGCTCTAGAGATAGACAAGCTGCTAAGAAAACGAGTCATCCAGGCCATCTCCCTAGGCCAATCCAGATTAGGCATTTATTCTAGGTTCTTTTTAGTGCCAAAGAAAATGGGTGACCTAAGATCTGTTCTGGATCTATCCACCTTGAACCTGTCAGTAGCCAAGGCGAAATTGTGGATGGTCACTCTTCAATCCATCCTGCCCTACCTGCAGGCGAACGATTGGATGTGCTCGATCCACCTCCAGGATGCATACTAGCATATCAAGATGGATAGGCATTCTCGGAAGTTTCTCCCCTTCCGGCTCTGAGGCAGTCATTATCAGTTCAGAGCCCGTCCCTTTGGTCTCACCACAGGCCCCAGGGTGTTCACCAAGGTGATGGCATAAGTAACGGCTCAGCTGATGCTTCAGGGTATTCCCTTACCTGGATGTTTGGCACTTTTCTGCTCCTTCCAAACATCTGCTTTGCCAAGCCAGGGATTATTTCTTCTTACTAGCGAAAGGACTGGGCATCATCATCAGTCTCAACAAGTCGTCATTTACCCCTGTTCAAATCTTAGACTTCATTGGGGCTTGGTTGGACACTATCCAAATGAAAGTTTTCCTTACCCCAAACAGGGTACACAGTCTAAGGTTACACATCTTGTACGTCCTTCAAGCCCAAGTTCCGACAGCAGAAACAGTTCTGAAGGCGTTGGAGTCTATGGCGGGCATGATCAACCTAATAACCTTAGCGTGACTTCACATGCAGATTCTTCTTCAGTGGACACTAGCAGTCCAATGGATGTTCTTCATTCCACATTGCTGCAGTCCTAACTATTGGGTAGTCCGCTGTCCAGTCGGCCCGAATACCAAAGTATATGGCTGACGTCGGTCAGGGCGCATTAGACTGACGTCAGTACGTCAGGGTACTAATGCGCATGACCGACGTCATATCCTCAGTCTTTTTTGCCGCATGGTCCGATGCAGAAGCAATTTTGCGAGTGCAGGTTGGCGTTCTGAAAATTTCTGAAGTCAGAGTTTCAGACCGAATCAAAGTTGGCTAAGTACCCCGTTGGGGAATATTTTGTTTTTTTCTTGCCTCAGTATTTAACCGGATGTCAGAAAAAGTGAATAACTGTATTTCTTGTGGGAAACAGATACCTCATAGGGATTACCATACTTTGTGTATACCTTGTTTAGGGCCTGAGCACGACGTTGTTGGATGCCGTTCTTGTGCTAGATTTAACAAACGCACTATTAAGAGAAGGTTAGACTGTGCCAGGTTAGTGTTTGGGAAGCGTTGTAACTATAAAATGCCGTCGGATACTCCGACGCCGGCTCCGGCTAAAAAACGCAAGGACAAAACAGCAAAGCCTAGAGGGGAAGAACCAACAGTCCCAGACGTCGGTTCTTTAGAGGGATCAGTGGAGCCGGAGGTTTTGCCAGGTGTTTCTTTGGAGTCTCAGGGAGAGACTTTACTGTTACAGGATGTTTCCTCTCAGGAAGTAGGCCAGGCTGAGGGGGCTTCTCAGGTGGCTGTTCTTCCCTCACTTCCTAAGGTGGTTAGGGCCTCCCCTTCTGTTCCCAAGGCTTCCTTAAGGGGCAGGCCAAGTTTTGCTTCAGTGGGGGTTTCTCCTAGTGCTTCAGGGTCTTTGCCTAAGAAACATATGCTTAAAATGGCAGAAGATTTGATTACTATGATAAGGGGTTCTATGCCCCCTCCTGATAAGAGGCCTAGGGTGGAACCTGAGCTTGAGAGTTTTGAGCAATGCTCGGAGGCTTCTGAGTCTTCGGCTGAAGACTTGCAGGAGTTCCCTACTTATTCTGATTCTGATGTGGATGATTCTACTCCTTCAGCTTCTCCTCCTGAGGATTTTTCATTTTCAGAGACTTTGCATTCCATGAGGGAGCATTTTAAATGGGAAGGCCAAGATTTCTCTGATTCCAGGAAAAGGCTTAGGGAGTTCTTGTTTTTACCCCAGCATAGGCCTTTAGCTATACCTCCTGTTTTGAATGTGGTAGAAGATGTTTTTGCAGAGGCGTCCCTGAATCCTGATTCTTTGCCTCCTGCCCCAGTTAAACCGGATAGGTATTATAGGGTGCCTGAAGCTCATAAGTATCTTTTTAAGAGTCCTAGGGCAGACCCGGAAACTGTCTCTCAGGGGCCTAAAGGTGTAAAGGCCTCAGTTGTTAAAAATCCTGTCCCTCCTGATAGAGGCAAGGGCTTTGGATAGATGGGGAAAGAAAGTGTATACTTCTTCCACTTTAGCCATGAGGGCGTTGAATTGTCAGTTTCACATGTTAAAATATCAGAATTATCTTCTTTCACAGTTGAAATCTAAGGTGGATGCTCTGGCGGAAGGTATTGACTGTAAAGAGTTGCAGGATTTAGTTCATGTGTCTGAACAGGTGGGTAAACATTCCTTGCAATGTGGTTTTGATGCTGTGCAGGCCTCTTCCAGGGTGGCTGCCACTGGTTCTGTTCTTCGAGGCACGCCTGGATGAGAGATCAGAACTTAGCTGAGCATGTTAAGACAAGGATTTTGGATGCTCCTTTGCAGTCTGATGTGTTGTTTGGTTCGCCTGTGGAAGCAGTTTTGAAGAAAATGGAGGACAAGGCTAAATCTATGCAAACTGTTAAAGATTTTTTACAGGTGCAGCCTCCGAAGTTTAGTAGAAATTGGCCTGCTAAGGGTTGGACTTTTCCAGCTTATGATTCCCAGTCTAGGGGTAGGTCTAGACGTGGTAGGGGCAGAGCTCAGGGTTCTTTTAGGCCTAGGACAGGGAGTTCCCCTGCTCAGAATTCTGGGGAGGGCAGGGGTCAGTCCTTTCGTAAGCAGACCCAATGACCTGCCTTTTCAGCTGCCAGTTCAGTCTCGCCTGGCAGCACCGTTGGGAGGAAGGCTGTCTCTTTTCAAAGAAAATTGGGATTTAATTACCCAAGACAGATGGGTTCTGGATATCATTCACCACGGTTACAGGTTTTATTTCCATACCTTGCCTCCTTTCAAAGGCATGCCAGACATTCCTCCTCTACAAAGACAAGAGGCGCACAAGCAAATTACTCTGTTACTCCAAATAGGGGCTATTCAGCCAGTTCCTGTGCCAGAAAGAGGCCTAGGATTTTATTCTCGCCTGTTCCTAGTACCAAAGAAGGGGAACACGTGGAGACCAATTTTGGATTTATCTATCCTCAACACTTATCTGGACATTCCCAAGTTCAAAATGTTGACGTTACAACAGCTTTTACCTCTGCTGGGCAAAGATCACTGGATGGTAACTTTAGATCTCAAGGAAGCTTACCTTCATGTGCCAATAAGACTAAGTTGCAGGAAGTATCTGCGTTTTCGAGCTGGAAATTCTCATTATCAGTTCTCTGCATTGCCCTTTGGCTTATCTACTGCGCCCAGAGTATTCACAAAGGTTCTGGCTCCAGTGATAGCTTACTTCAGGCTAAAAGGAATTCAAATCTATCCTTACTTGGACGATTGCCTGATTCTGGCTCAAGAAAAGGAAGACCTTCTACAGCATCTGGAATATGTCATAGCAGTGCTAAGATGCCTAGGGTATTCTGTGAACGAAATAAAGTCCAGTCTAGTACCCTCTCAAGACATGTGCTTTCTGGGTGTGAGACTGAATACAGCAGCCCAGATGGCCTTTTTAACCCCGGACAAACAAAAGAATCTTTCCAGTTACTTCCATCAACTATCTCTTCAGTCCGGGCTGACTGCAAGGACAGTCCTTCAAGCCTTAGGGTTCATGGCATCTTGTATTCTGGTGCTTCCCAATGCCAAGCTGCATATGAGGAAGCTACAATGGTATCTCAAAAATCTGTGGACACAGCACTGCCAGGATTTGGACACTGTCATTCAAATAATACCTTGCATTCAAAAGGAATTTTTGTGGTGGGCTCAGGAATGTCACCTAAACAAGGGACTCTCTGTGACCCGCCAGAGGCAAGTCAGATTCTAACGACAGATGCCTCAGATGTTGCTTGGGGAGCTCATCTAAATGGAAAGTGGATACAAGACAAGTGGCCTGCCAGACTACAACATCTACATATCAACATGAAAGAGATGTTAGCAGTTCAGTTTGCATTAATTGCTTTCAAGGAGTTACTTCTTCCAGGGCAGGTGTTGATTCTAACAGACAACACAACTGTCATGTGGTACATCAACAAACAAGGGGGAACACATTCTTACCCATTGTGCAGACAAGCAATGATTTTATGGGAGACTGCGCTCAGTCTGCAACTAACTCTTCAGGCAAGGTTTCTGCCGGGAGCACAGAACTCCTTAGCAGATGTATTAAGCAGACAAATCATGGATCCCCACGAGTGGAAACTGGATCTTCATGTATTTCAAAAATTGACAGTGTCATGGGGAACTCCAGACATAGATCTGTTCGCTTCTCCACTAAACCACCAGCTGCCAAAGTTTTGCACAAAGGATTTCATCACACAGCTTGGAAAGTGGATGCTCTTTCTTTCAGTTGGAAAAATCTTCATGTGTATGCCTTTCCACCTCTGCCTCTTCTTCCAAAGGTGCTTCTAAAGGTCAGACAAGACAAGCCAAGGATGATTTTAATAGCTCCAGATTGGCCTCGCAGCACTGGTACCCATTACTGAGGAGTCTGGTAAGGAAGCCTCCATGGCCTTTACCCTTGATTCCACACCTGTTGTCTCAGAGGGACGGTCATCTGCTCAATGTCAAGCTTCACTCTCTACATCTAACAGCCTGGCATATTCTGTTTTGAAAGACAGCAGGTCTCAGCTTCCTCAACAAGTTTTAAATGTGATTATGGAAGCCAGAAGACCTAGTACAAGGAAAGTGTACGCAGAAAAATGGAAGAGATTTTTGTTTTGGAGTGCAGCAAACAATTTGGAGATTACTGAGCCTAATTTGAGTGTGGCTCTTCAATATCTCACTGAGTTACTGGACAAAGGTTTGTCTTTCTCTTCCATTAAGATTCATGCTGCAGCAATTTCAGCTCACTATGATTGTGACCCACCATTGTTTTCGCATCCTTTGTTCAAGCAATTTCTTAGAGTGGCAAAGAATATAAGACCCCCACGAAGAGCTCCTACTCCTGCTTGGGATCTCAATTTTGTGTTGGAGAAACTTACTCTACAACCTTTTGAGCCTGCGGCTACTGCTGAATTGAAATACTTGTCATGGAAGACTGCTTTTTTGTTGGCCATTACTTCTGCAAGAAGGGTTTCTGAGTTGCAGGCCCTTATGGCAGTGGAGCCTTTTTTGATTTTTCATAAGGATAGGGTATCTTTACGTACTAATCCTTCCTTTATGCCTAAGGTGGTTTCTAGTGTGGCTCTTAACCAAACTATTCATTTGCCTACCTTTTATGCAGATCCCCAAAATAAAGGGGAAAAGATTTTGCACACTTTAGATGTACACAGGCTGTTGCGTTATTATTTGAGCAGGACTAAGGATTTTAGGCAGTCTCAGCAGTTGTTTGTTTCTTTTGCTTTGACTTCAAAGGGCAAGCCTGTGTCAAAACAAACTATTTCTAGGTGGATTGGGTGTTGCATTACATTTTGTTATTCCCATCATGGCAAGGAGATTCCAGCTGGGATTAGGCCTCATTCCACTAGGGCTACTGCCACTTTCACAGCATTTCTAAGAGGGGTGGCAACTAAGGATATTTTGGAGGCAGCTACTTGGAGTTCAGTGCATACTTTCTCTAAGCATTATCACCTTCCTCTCTACTCTAAGTCTAGGGCTGGTTTTGCCACAGCTATTTTGCAAGGCATGTTGTCAGTTCCTGCTTCCTTATGATTTGCCAGCCTCCCTTACCTCTGCTTTGGGATTCTACCCAATAGTTAGGACTGCAGCAATGTGGAATGAAGAACATAGTACAGTTTTGTACCTACCATAAATGTAGATGTTCGAGGATCCACATTGCTGCAGTCCAATTTTCCCTCCCTCCTTCCCCTCTGTGTTTAGGGGTGGTTGTGTAGGTGAGGTTATATTCTGCTTATTGTGTATATATTGTATATATATATTTTTTGGTGCAGGTATTTTGGGAGTTTTTGTTTTTGGCCTTATCTTTTCAGGGTCTTCTGACATCTGGGGCAAGAAAAGACTGAGGATATGACGTCGGTCATGCGCATTAGTACCCTGACGTACTGACGTCAGTCTAATGCGCCCTGACCGACGTCAGCCATATACTTTGGTATTCGGGCCGACTGGACAGCGGACTACCCAATAGTTAGGACTGCAGCAATGTGGATCCTCGAACATCTACATTTATGGTAGGTACAAAACTGTACTTCTCTATGAACTCTACCATTGTCCCATTTGGTCCGTATCTCCTGAGTATGCAGGGACTCTCTTTGGTGGTGGATTCATTCCCCGGATCTAGTCAGGGGACTTCCCTTTCTTCCATCCTTTCCCAAAACCACAGTGACCATGGATGGCTCCCAGATAGGGTGGAGGGGGCATTGCTGGGAGGGACATTCTAAGGCACGTGGTCCCCATCCGTGACCAGTTTGCATATCAGTGTCCTGGAGATGGGGTGGTGGTTCTTGCGTTGCAGGCCCTTCATGCCCATCTTCCTCTAGGGATGATTGCAATTCAGACAGAGAGATGTCAGTATTCTGGTCTATCAACAAACGAGGAACCAGATCTTACCCCCTTTGTCACAAAGCCATGAGAGTGTGGGAATGGGAGATCTCCACCGGCCATTTTCTGGTGGCAACGCACATCCTTGGACGGTCCAACATTCTAGCGGACAGGCTTAGCAGATCTGTCCTGATGCCTTACAAGTGGTCTCTGAATCCTTCAGTGGCGGAGCAGATCTTTCTGAAGTGGGGTCTTCCTTGCTCCGATCTATTCGCATCTCCTTCCAATGTGAAATGCAGGGTGTTCATTCTGAACCCCCCTCAGGGGGAAGCCCCCACAGATGCACTGATTCATGCTTGGCCTCCCAGTCTTCTTTATGCCTATCCCCCACTGCCTCTCTTTTCGAAGTTTCTTCAGAAAGCTCACAGGCTGAGGAACACTGTAATCCTCATCTCCCCATTCTGGCCTCATCAAGTTTGATTTCCCTTCCTTTGGTCTCACTTAGTTCCACCATGGATCTTGGATCTGGTTCAGGATCTTATTTCTCATCCCTCGGGGATTCCTCACCCAGACCTGGACAGTGTGAAACTCACTGCTTGGCTGCTCTAGTTCTCCTGATTATCGAGACTCCTGGCTTAGCATCTCCTGTTAAAACCATTTTGGTGGTGGCTCGCAAATCTTCCACCAGAAGGATATACCATAGTAAGTGGAAATGGTTCTCTGTATGGGCTTCGCAGTGGGCATTGGTCCCCTTTACTGTGTCTGCAGTATTAGAGTTTTTGGTGAGGATTTTTCAGCAAGGTGCCAGTTCCTTCACTGTCAAAGTCCAACTGGCCACAATTTCAAATTTTCATGTGGGGGAAAACATGACTTCATTAGCCTCTTCTAAACTTTGCAAGACCTTCCTTAAAAGTGCCTTTCTTCTAAGACCCCCGGTGAAGGATCTGCGCGCTCCTGTAGGACCTTACTTTCATGCTTCAAGCTTTAGTTTCCCCTCATTTCAAACCTGCAGCTTCGGTAGATTTGCAGTATCTATCTTAGAAGACTGCCTTTTTGGTCGCCATTACTTCTGCCAGGAGAGTGTTGGAACTTCAAGCATTATCCATCAAAGTCCCTTACATGATTTTTTGTAAGGACAGGGTGTCTCTGCGTCCCAACCCGTCCTTTCTTCCTAAAGTAGCATCAGAAGCCAATGTTAATCAGACTATCAATCTTCCTGTCTTTTTTCCTAATTTTCAAAATAGGGGTGAGTATAAATTATATCTGGTGGATGTGCTCAAGCAATTGCAATTTTACTTGCACAGCACGAAAGCCTTTCGTAAATCTGATCAGTTGTTTGTTTCTTATTCAAAACCCTTCTTGGGAAACAATTTCTAAGGTGACAATTGTTCATTGGATTTCCCAATGTATTATTCGAGCATATTCTGTCAAGGGAATTTCCCCTCCGGGTCAGGTAAAGGTGCATTCCACCAGATTTATGGCTACTTCAGCGGCGTTTTGTTCCAGGGTGTCGCTGGATGATATTTGTTCTGCATCTACTTGGTCCTCATCTCATACCTTCATTTTACATTACAGATTGGACATTGTATCCAGGAACAGGGCATCCTTTGTCTCCGCAGCGCTTCGGAATATCCTTCCATGAGGGCCACCCAGGTGTCAGTAGCTGGGGACTCTGTCCCACAGGTTAAAGACCAAATGAAGTCAACTACTTCAGATAAAGAAGTTATGTACTCACCATAACGTTCCATCTGAGTAGTTGTACTTTATTTGTCTTCAACCATCCCCCCCCCCCTCCTTCCCCTGACCTTGTCACTATTGTCCTGACCATGGATATGGAAGATGAACATCCTAAGAGCTTTCCATTTTTATGCTTTGGCTCAGGATTTTTTGGGTTGCCAATGGTGGTAAGGTATTGTTGGGTCGGGTGTATGTTATATTTTAAGCAGCAAACTCGATCTGAAGGGAGGGAGGAAGGAGACAGGAGGCATTAAGGGTAAGGGGAGGAGCTTGGAGCTCAGATCAGATGCTGGATATGCAGCTGTGTCGGATCCAGTACAGATCCATAACCCAGAAGTTGAAGACAAATGAAGTAGAACTACTCGGATGGAATGTTATGGGTGAGTACATAACTTCCTTTTTTCTAATCAGACTGTTTCTACCTTTTCCCAGGCATCCACACATGCTTTGAAGAGTGTGTATGATTGTGCAGATACTGGGTCTAGGAACACTGCCACAGTGTTGAAATGATGTGCCTGGGTACATAACGCAGAGTTTTCTAATGAGGTAAAGTCTGAAATTTTAGATTCTGATTTAGCCTTGGAGGTATTGTTTAGCGCTTTGCCAGGTTCTCAAATAATTTGATGAAAAGAAAATTGATTCAGGTAGTGTGCAAGATTTTTCATGTTCCCCAATACAAATCTTTGAGGCTTCCCTCTTTCACTAAAAAGCCAAATAAGCATTACTAGTCCTATTCTGTCAAAGAGCAAAATAGAGATAGCCAGATGCCAGCATTCTTTCTCCAGTTCCCTTCCTTCTGGCCAGTATCTCCACAAACCTGTCCTACAAGCTGTTTGTCAACATCCCCCTCTTGGCAAAAGATTGTGTCAGATTCCTGGGTGATAAAAGTGGTGCAGAAGGCTTATAGATGACACTGGATAAAAAAATCCTTCTTTCAGGGGAATCCCCCACACCCCCACCCTCTGAACCAAACAGAATATTTTCCTCAGGTTCCTCAGTCTGTACACATCTCAAGGAGTCATAGAACCAGTGCCTGTAAGTCAGAGGCAAAGTCTTCTATTCCAAAATCTTTTCTGGTATCAAAAAAAAAAAAAGATACCTCTTATAGACCAGCACTAAAGCTTTCATTCCTAAACTTGTATGTGAAAGTTCCAAAATTCAGAATGTTGACCTTCGAGAACCTGTTATGCCTTGTATCTCTCATAAGTTTTATGGTAACACTAGATTTAAAAGATGATGTGCTGATGTCCTATCTCGCCTTCATTCTTTGCTGGTTGGGTTTGGATCTGATCCTCGGATCTGACCTGGCCTTATACACTAGCTCGTGGCTATCCCCTGTCCGATCATGCACCAGGAGAGCTCCCTAGATCCGCTAAAACAGATTGGGTATTCTTTTCACTGGCTCTAAGTGCAATTTTTTCTGATATATTTTTTTTAAATTGTGTTGTTTTCTCTAGATATTTCTTCTAGTGTGTTTTAACTTTAAAAATGCTTGGATTTGCTGTTGGTGTTTCTTTCAGCTGCTTTGTGTTAAACTGTTGTTGCCCATCTTTTTTTTCTATAAGGCCTTCTTTCCCCTATTCCGGCTTAAAACTAAAATCAAGCAGCCCGTTTTAGTTAGAGGGCTCTCCTTTTCTCCCCTTTGTGATTATTGCAGGCTAGTTCATTTGATTTATAGAACTTCCTAGACCCATTTAAGTTAGAGGGTCTTTCCCCTCCATTTTCTCATCCTCAGGGCATAGCTCATTTAAGTTAAAGGGCTCTGCCATCCCTTTATTCTATTAGAGTTAGGTTTAATAACATTGTTAGTTGTTACTATTGGTGTTGCTTTGTTTATTAAATAAAAAAAAATTTGGTTATCTATAGTTTGATTGTTGGCTGTTTCCTTTTTCCGATTAGTTCTAATTATATCTTCTAAAGATTCTAAACTCTCCGGGTTTAAAAAGTGTGACAAATGTGGACAAAATTGTTCATTACAGACAGGCATACAGTGTGCATCTATTGTTTAGGAGCTGTTCACCTCCAGGAGTCCTGTGCAATTTGTCATTCTTTCAGCCACAAGGATTTATTGGAATGCAAGAATAAGTTGATCTTAAGAGGCCTTTTGAAAACCCCCTTTACTGAAGCGATTCAAGAAAGTCCAGGTCCTTCAAAGTATGGCCATTCATTTTCTCCAAAGTCTGACAGGTCTGCTAAGAGGTCTTCATCTTCTAGTGCTCCATTGGAGCCATCCAAAAAAGTCTCTAAAGTATCCTATTCAGATCCAAAGGCTGTCATTTCTGAGAGGCCTTTCACATCGGTCCCATCAGTCTCGGTGCCAGTGGAATTTCAATTACGGAGCTAGTCCCCTGAATTGGAACCGGTATCTCCAACTCTGAGGTCAACATTACTTCAGCCTTCCAAATCTCTTGCCCTCTCGACTCGGTCTTCCAGGAAGCCTGTCTGAAGACGATGTGGATCGGGTGGTGCAGAGATTCTTTAAGTACATCGGTGCTCGCTAAACTGTGATCGGATCCAACCATGAGGGCTTCGGATCTGAGCAAGCCCTCCTCTTTCATATCAATTCCTCTTCCGAGCCGACCTCGGAGCCGGAATGTCCAGAGCTGATCTTGGTGGAACCGTTGGAACAGAGACCTATCACAACATCATCGGATCTGAACAATGCTCCGACGTCCTTGGTTCCATCAGAACTCGAGGAGTCTAGGAGCTGACGCTCTCTATTTGGATCCGGGGAGGGAAGTCGGATCAGACAGTTGTCTGATCAGAACTTCCCTCTTGGGGCATCAGCTCGGGTGAGCTCGGCTCCTACGTCAGCCTCGGAGCCTTCCACCTTGCTTTCGGGGATTCTCTCTGGGTCCTCAGGGCCGGATCAGGGGCTGGGGGCCTTCGAGATAATGAGGAGAGTGCTGTCTCCACAGGCAGCTTCACTTTTAGGTCTGGACATTCCCCCCAAAGGCAAAGCCCCCTGGTATCTGTCTCTTTACCCTTGCATCCACAGGGACGCAGAGATCCTAAGCCTCAGGATGCCCCACAGGGCGCCCCCCTGTCTTCTGAAACCTCTCCAGAGTACCCCTCCAAAGAGATCCATCAGAAGAGGTTATGTAACAGGAAGCATTTAGACTCCTCACAGGAGTCCGTCACTTCGGATACGGACCTCAATGATGCCGGAGGGTCCCCATGGTCGCATCCTGACAATGTCTCCTTTGGAGATATCTTGGAAATACTCAAACAGAGAAGTGCTGGAAGTCCACCAAGCCTTCAGTGGAGGAGTGTGTGTACCTGAAGGATTTTGGATTCATAGGTTCATAGATTCATAGATTCATAGATTAGTACTAAGCTAACTGCCCTTGCGAGCCATTTTAAGCCTTGCCAATTATCCCTTGTGAGACTCAAACCCTGCACCTTGTGTTTGTAAGGCAAACACCTTAACCATTAGGCCACCCTCTCACCCTTCCTCTACTTGGGTGTCTCCGCCTTTTGATGAACTTATGGATTTAGTTTCTCAAAAGGCGTGGGAGTCTCCAGATTCTGTGGAACCAAATGTTCTTCCTGTTTCACTGTTGCAGTCATTACATTTGGGTTATATGCTTGCAGGTAGCCCTCAGTCGGCCTGATTATCAAAGTCTTGGGTCCTGCGTCGGTTGCTGTCTCATCTTCCATGACTTCAGGTAGTCAGGGGTGTAAAGCATGCAGCCGATGCCATTACATCAGTTTTTCTTGCCATGCGGTGCCCGAAGCAGAAGCAGATGTTCTTCATGTTTCACTGTTGCAGTCATTACATTTGGGTAATCTGCTGGCAGGTTGCCCTCAGTCGGCCTGAATTCCAAAGTCTTGGGACATGCGTTGGTTGCTGTCTTCTCTTCCATGGTGTCAGGTCGTCAGGGGTATAAAACATGCAGCTGACACCATTTTCTTTAGTTTTTCTTACCCCCGATGTCAGGTGCCCCCAAAAAGGTAACAATATTATATATATATATATATATATATATATATATATATATATATATATATATAAATATATAAATACATGCATCAATATAAACTTTACCTTCATCTACACCACGTAGGTTGTAGAAGATAGTGAAGGAAAGATAAACTTCAGAATGACAAATGACAGGGGGATGGCGGGAGGATAACCTGGACTGCAACAGTGAATACACTCGAATATCTGCATTTATGGTAAGTGTACACAACTGTACTATGTTCTTCGTGTTTCACTGTTGTAGTCATTACATTTGGGTAGAATCCCAAAGCTATGGTTGGGAGGCTGGAGCTAAACAGCATTAGGTGCGGCTTTAAGGCCCTACAACACTGCAGTGGCAAAGCCTGCTTTGGACTTAGAGTAGAGTGGCAAATGGTAATGCTTTGTGAAGGTGTGAACAGAACTCCAAGTAGCAGCCTCTAGAATGTCTTTGGTTGGTACTCCTCTGAGAAAGGCTGCTGAAGTAGCTGCAGCTCTGGTGGAATGAGACCTAATGCCCTTGGGCACAGGTTTACCATGGTGTAAGTAGCAGAAACGGACGCAGTGGCTTATCCACTTTGAAATTGTCTGCTTTGAAATAGTCTTTCCCTCTGATCCTGCAGCATATGACACTAGTAATTGCTCAGTTTTTCTTAGAGCTTTATTCCTGCTCAAGTAGAATCTTAGCTATCTGTGAACGTCCAAGGAATGCAGAATTCTCTCCCCTTTGTTTAGCGGATTTGGATAAAAAGTTGGCAGATTAATTGCTTGGTTAAGAGCCACACTGGAAACCACCTTAGGCATAAAAGTAGGATTTGTCCTCAGAGACACCCTGTCCGGGTAAAATATGATAAAAGGCTCTACAGCCATGATGGCCTGTAGCTCTGATACTCTTCTTGCTGAAGTAATTGCTAGTAGGAGAGCTGTCTTCCATGATAAGAACTTTATATCTGGGATAGCAACTGGTTCAAATGGAGGCAGGGTTAGTTTTTCCAACATATAATTGAGGTCCCATGCAGGTAATGGTGATCTTCTAGGTGGCCTTAAATTTTGGCTCCTCTAAGATACTGCTTTAGTAAAGGATGAGAAAAGATTGGCGGCTCTGTGTTGTAATGAGCCGAAATGGCAGAGGCATGGATTTTGATTGATGAGAAAGATAGGCCTTTGAAAAGTATCTCAGTTAAGTATTGTAATATCTGAGGAATATTTGGTTCTGCTGTATCAGTTCCTTGTGCTTGATTCCAAGCACAGAATCTCTTCCATTTGTCAGCATAAGATTTTTCTAGTATTAGGCCTTCTGGCTTCCAAAATGACATCCATCACAGCTTTACTGAGAGGTGTTGTTTGTATGATTACCTGATTAGCCATGCTACCAGGTTTAGAGTCTGTAGTTGATTGTGCTGGATCTGATTGTTTTGCTGGGACAGTAGTTGTGGTGTTTGAGGGAAGGTCCAAGTTGGGTATTGAGACAAGTTCCTTAGGATTGGGTACCAGTATTGGCGGGGCCAGTCTGAGACAATTAATATCATCTTTGGCTTCTCTTGTCTGACTTTTAGGAGGACCTTGGGTAGCCAACTGAAGGATAGGGTGTCCACTTTCCATGCTTGTCTGTGATAAGTCCTTTTGCAGAATCTTTTCAGTTGATAATTTTGAGGAGAGGCAAATGCATCTATGTCTGGGCTCCCCCAGTTCTCTGTTATCATGCTGAAGACTTGTGGATTTAGTTTCCACTCATGAGGATCCATAAGGTTTCTGCTTAAATCGTCTGCCAGAGGGTTTTGTTTTCCTGGCAGGAGTTGAGCTTGAAGATGTATTTGGTAAGTCAAAGCTGTGTCCCACAGTGCCATGGCTAATCTGCAAAGGGGGTATGAGTGTGTACCCCCTTGCCTGTTTATATACCACATGACTGTGGTGTTGTCCGTCTTTATCGGTAGTTGTCCTGGATGAAGTAAGTCCTTGAAGGCTGTTAGGGCATTTTGAACAGCTAGCATTTCTTGCTGGTTGATATGTAGATGCATTTGTTTTGGTGCCCATATGCCCTGAATGCATCTTCCTGCCATGTGGGCCCCCCAGGCATAGTCTGATGCGTCTGTTGTTAAGGTTTGGCTGGCAGGGGGTAGAGTGAAGGGCCGTCCCATGTTTTGGTGACAGGCCTTTTCCCACCATAGAAACTCCTGTTTCAGGCAGGGAATGAGAGGAATCATTGTTTCCAGACTGTGTGAATGTTGACTCCATAAACTTTTTAGGTACCATTGAAGTTTCCTCATATGCAGTCTTGCATATGGAATTAGTAGGATGCAGGATGTCATAAAGCCCAGAGCCTGCAGAATTTGTCTTGCAGAAGACTGAGTTTTTGTCACCATCAGTTTGAAGTAAGTAGTCAATTGCCTTTGTTTGTCTGGCGAAAGGTAAGCCATCTGGGCAGTTGTATTCAAGCTTGCACCCAGGAATGTTATCTTTTGAGAGGGTACCAGTTGTGATTTCTTTCTGTTTATAGTGTACCCTAGGCATGTTAGAAGCCTTTTCACAAATGCCAAGTGTCGAAGAAGAGTGTCCTTGTTCTCTGCTTGAATGAGACAGTCGTCCAAGTAAGGATATATTTGTATACTTCTTTGTCTGCAAAATGCAATTACTGGTGCCAGGCACTTTGTAAAGACCCTGGGCGCAGTAGATAAGCCAAAGGGCAGTGCAGAGAATTGGTAATGCATTAAGCTAGCCTTGAATCTGAGGTATCTTCTGCACAATTGTCTTATTGGGACATGCAGGTGTGCCTCTCTTAGGTCTAATGTCACCAGCCAAGCATTCTTGCCCAGCATGGGCAGAAGCTGCTGCAAAGTCAGCATTTTGAATTTTGGAATGTCCAGGTATGTGTTCAAAATTGATAAATCCATTATTGGCCGCCAGGCCTTGTCCTTTCTGGGTACCAAGAACAGTCTTGTGTAAAAACCTTGTCCTTTTTCCTGTTCTGGTACCGGTTGAATGGCCCCCATATCCATGAGGGACATAACCTGTTTCTGTGCCTCTGCCCATTGACTTTTGGGCAGATCTGGCCAACCTTTTGCCATTGGCAGAGTGTGTAAATGGAATCTGTATCCCTGTGATACTATGTTTAGTACCCACTTGTCCTGGGTTACTAACTGCCGATTTTGAGCAAAAAGTGCTAATTTCCCCCCTAAGGGTGCTATCAAAAGATAAGTGCTTGGTGTAGGCAGGGGGAAGTCATTGGGACTGTTTTCTGTAGGTTTGCGTTTTATCTCCCCCTGATTTGGAGGTAGATGCGCCCCATTGCTTTGACCTGTATGAATCTTGCGCCTGGTATCTGGAACCCTTTGGGCATCTGGAGTTGCCCCTTTGAGCTCTGTCTGACACAGGAAAGGACCAATTTTTTGTAGGCCAGTGTCTACTGAATCTTGGTGGCTGCACTTGTAAGAAGTCTTTAACAGTTTGCATAGACTTAGCTTTGTCTTCTGTTTTCTTTAAAAATTCCCTTAAACCAAGACCGCCTGTTTGGCAACAAAGCAGAATAATTACTTAAAAAGATGGAGGAAAAAGCTAAATCTATGCAAACTGTTAAATATTTCCTGCAAGTACAGCCTCCCAGATTTAGTAGGCACTGGCCTTCTAAGAATTGGTCCTTTCCTGTCTCTTCTAGGCCTTCTCAGTCCAAACCCAGGACCAGCAGACCACCCAGGCTTCAGTCTCAAGGTACTCACAGGCCTAAGCAGTGGGGGGCTCCTACTTCCAAAGCTGGAAGTGGTAAGACACCCCCTATATTAAACTGTCACAATGACGTAACCTTAAACCTTCCATGCCCTGCTCAACTGACTGTTCCTTTGGGGGGGAAAGATCGCCCTGCATCCAAAAAACTGGGTTCTCATTACCCAAGATAAATGAGTCCTAAATATAGTTTCCCAAGGATACAGGTTCTACTTCCACTCCTTACCAACCCCACACGGTTGGCCAGACCTACCCCCAAACCAGTGGGCAGAGGCTCAACAGCAGGTTCTGAATCTTCTAAGTATCAGGGCTATTCAGCCTGTCCCAGAAGAGGAATGGGGACAACGTTTTACTCAAGACTTTTCCTGGTACCCAGAAAAGACAATTCCTGGTGCCCTATCCTGGTCCCTTCTATCCTAAACACCTTTTTGGTAATCTCAAAATTCAAAACGCTAACTCTTCATCAGCTGATTAATATGCTAAGCAAAAATGCCTGGTTGGCAACATTGGATTTAAAGGTAGCTTACCTGCACGTCCCAATAAGGGAATCTTGCAGAAAATACCTACGTTTCAGAGCAGGCTACATGCAGTATCAGTTTTCTGCACTGCCCTTTGGCTTATCTACTGCGCCCATAGTATTCACAAAGTGCCTAGCTCCAGTCATTACATTCTGCAGGCAAGGAAATATTCAAATATACCCATACCTGGACAATTGTCTACTTCAGGCAGAAAGCCAGGACATACTATCAAATCATCTTGCATTTGTAAAGAAACTGCTAACCTCACTGGGGTACACCATAAACGAAAATAAATCTCGCCTAGTACCCTGCCAACAAATTGTATTCCTGGGAGCAAGCTTGAAAACAACTTCCCAGATGGCTTACCTCACGCCAGAGAAACAAGTTTATTTGACAGCCTACTTCAAACTACTGGCCACAAAGACCCAGCTATCTGCAAGAAAAATACTGCAAGCCCTGGGGTTCATGGTCTCTTGCATTCTACTAATTCCATATGCAAGACTGCATATGAGGAAACTATAATGGTATCTAAAAAGCCTATGGTGTCAACATTCTCAGGACCTGGAATCAATGATTCCCATCATTCCTTGTATAAAGACAGAGTTCCTTTGGTGGTCAGAGGCCTGCCACCACAACAAGGGAGTGCCGCCAAAACCCTAACAACAGACGCATCAGACTATGCATGGTGGGCTCACTTGGCAGGGCAGTGCATTCAGGGCAAATGGAACCCGAGTCAAATGCACCTGCATATCAATCAGAAAGAAATGTTAGCTGTACAGAATTCTCCGACAGCCTTCAAGAACCACATTCTTCCAGGACAATTATTGGTAAAGACAGACAACACCAGTGTTATGTGGTACATAAACAAGCAGGGGGAATCCACTCATACCCTCTCTGCAGACTAGCCATGGCTCTGTGGAACACAGCCTTGAGCTACCAAGTTTATCTACAAGCTCAGTTCCAGCCAGGCCAGCTAAATACACTGGCAGATGACCTAAGCAGAAATCTCATGGACCCACACGAGTGGAAACTGGAGCCAAAGATATTCAACATTCTGAGAAACAAATGGGTGAGCCCAGAAGTAGATCTGTTTGCCTCCCCTCAGAACTAGCAATTGGACAAATACTGCACAAGGACTCCCCATAGACAAGCTTGGAAAAGTGGATGCCCTCTCCTTTACCTGGGAAAGCCTTTCAGTTTATGCCTTTCCCCCTCTGCCTGTCCTCTCGAAAGTTTTACTAAAGGACAAACCAAGGACAATACTCATTGCACCAGACTGGCCACGCCATCACTGGTACCCCCTCTTGTGCAGTATGTCACTACTGGAACCATGGCACCTGCCTCAGACTCCTTTCCTACTGTCCCAGCAGGTGGGCCAGATTCTGCTCCCCCAGCTTCAAACCCTGAACCTGGCAGCCTGGCTAACCACCTGAGTTCACCTATACCATCCCTCAGCAAGCAAGTGCTGGATGTCATTCTGGATGCAAGGAGGTCTAGTAGTAGAACATCTTATGCTGAAAAGTGGAAAAGATTCTGTTCCTGGAGCCAGACTCGGGATGGGCACAACAGTACCCAGTTTACCGCATATTTTTCAATACTTAACAGAGATGCTTCACAAGGGCCTTTCCTTCTCTTCCATTAAAATTCATGCCTCAGCCATCTCAGCACATTATAATACTGAGCCACCCCTCTTCTCTCACCTCCTACTGAAACAGTTCCTCAGAGGGGCCAAAAATTTAAGACCACCCAGGAGAGCTCCTACTCCTGCCTGGGACCTTAACTTTGTATTGGAAAAGCTCATTCTACCTCCTTTTGAGCCCAGCTGTAACTGCAGAGTTAAAATTCCTTTCTTGGAAAAATAGCCTTCCTTCTAGCCATCACTTCAGCAAGAAGGGTGTCTGAATTACAGGCCCTCATGGCAGTGGAGCCTTTCATCATCTTTCATGCGGACAGGGTGTCCCACAGGACCAATCCTTCCTTTATGCCCAAGGTGGTATCCAGTGTGGCCCTTAATCAGTCCATTCATCTGCCAGCCTTCTTTTCTAATCCACATAACAAAGGGGAACGAATACTGCACTCCTTGGACGTGCACAGACAACTTAAATTTTACTTGTACAGAACTAAGCCTCTCAGGAAACTGAACAGCTGCTAGTGGCCTTTGCTGCAGGGGCAGAGGGGAAGGCCATTTCAAAGCAAACCATTTCTAAGTGGATAGGACATTGCATTCTTTTCTGCTATAAGCACCATGGAAAACCTACCCCACAGGGGATAAGACCCCATTCCACCAGGGCTGCATCTACTTATACAGCCTTTCTCAGAGGTATTCCTACCAGGGACATCCTAGAAGCTGGTACCTGGAGTTCTGTACATACCTTCACTAAGTATTACCACTTGCCAATTCTTTCTAAATCCAGAGCTGGTTTTGCCACTGCAGTCTTGCAAGGCCTAATAGCTGGTCCTAATGCTCAATGATTGCCTCCTCTCTTCTTAGCTTTGGGAATCTACCCAAATGTAATGACTGCAACAGTGAAACACGAAGAACATAGTACAGTTTACACTTAACATAAACGTAGATGTTCGAGTGTATTCACTGTTGCAGTTCTGGTTACCCTCCCTCCAGCCCCCTGACTTCTATTGTCTATACCTCTCTTCTTGTTTACTATACTTAGGCTTTCTGGTGTATTTGCTTTTTGTTGGAGGTGTAACCTTGTATATAATTGCTTCCCATTATGGGGGCACCTGACATCTGTGGCAAGACAAACTCAAACTGATGTAATGGCGTCGGTTGCATGCTTTATACCCCTGACTACCTGATGTTATGGAAGATGAGACAGCAACCGACGCAGGACCCAAGACTTTGATAATCAGGCTGACTGAGGACTGCCTGCATGCAGATAACCCAAAATGTAATGACTGCAACAATGAATACACTCGAACATCTGCATTTATGGTAAGTGTACACAATTGTACTTTCCTCGAAGGCCAAATAAGTTCATTACCTCCTCGTCAGACAAATATTTCCTAGCAAAGGGTGTCCCTGTAGATGCTATGGTGGTAGCGGCAGCCACCAAAAAAGAACTTTCAGAGATGTCTTCTTTTGTCAATCCACCGAACAAGGAGTCTCACGTGATGGACAGATATGGGAAGTGCATTCTCTCTTCCGTGACCTCTACTCTTAGGTCACTGAATTACCTGACTCATTTCACAAGGTTACAGAGAGATCTCCTGAAAGAGCTAGGAGATACTCTCGAAGGTTCTGTAGCTGAAGGGGTGTCAGAAAAAGTTTCCTCTCAGTTTTCTACCTTAAATTCAATGGTCAACTTCTCCATGAGACTGATTTCTTATGCAGCGGATGTAGTGAGCAGAGCAGCGTGTACAAGAATTTCCTTAAAGAGACATTCCTGGATGCACTTGTGTGACTTAGCAGAACCCTTTAAATCTTCCTTTGTGAATGCCCTGTTTGATGGCTTGTCCTTCTTTGGGCCTAAAGTCAAGGACACACTAGCCAGGTATGAACAGGAAGGAAAGACTCTCTTTGCCATTGGAGTCCATTTTTTCCTACCTACCAGACCTTACCCCAAAGGTCAGAAAGGTAGTGGGAAAATGTGGTTTCAGAAATCTCAGCTTTCCAGGGCATGCGTGGTGATTCTTCCCCCAGGGGCAGAGGGGGAAGTACTAATGGAAGACTCTGACCACACAGCAGAGGGGGGCTGCAGAATTAGTGCGACCGAGAATCTTTATTTGGTAAGCCCTTTCAGCACTCCTGAATGGATGCCCGCCTGTCCATTTCTGGAGGCAGCCGGGGGCCGCTTATCTTTGTACCCAATAGCCTTGCTGACAAAAACAAAGGACAAGTGGGTACAAAGCATCATATTCAGAGGTTACTCCATGCCCTTTTCCCTCCCCCTCCCAAGTATAAAAAAAGATTCCTGACATCCCACCCAGTCAAAGGGAACAGGCAGCTGTGGAAATTCAAAAGGTGCTAGACAAAAGAGTCAACCAAACAGTGCCTGCAGACCAAATAGGATCCAGAACTTACTCAAGATCCTTTTTTAGTTCCAAAAAAAAACAAGGGACTAGAGACCAATTCTGGATCTCAGCAACCTAAACAAATCGGAAAGAAGGTCCACGTTTTGGATGGTAACACTGCAGTCAATACTCCCGTTCTTGGGACAAGACAATTGGATGTGCTTGATAGACCTCCAGGATGCGTACTACCAAATAAAAATGGACAGGCGGTCCAGGAGATACCTGTGCTTTTGTCTGGGAGCCAGCCATTGCCAGTTTCGGTCTCTGCCTTTTGGCCTCATTACAGCCCTCAGTGTGTTCACAAAGTGTATGGCAGTAGCTGCGTCTCACTTGAGACACCTAGGCTTCCGAGTGTTTCCATAACCAGACAATGGGCTCCTAACTGCCACCACCAAGCATCTACTAACAGAAGTGAGAGACTTCACCTTGCAGCTCTGCCCTCAATTAGGGATAACAGTAAACAAAGAAAAATCTGTCTTGCTGCCCTGTCGGACTATCATTTGTATAGGAGCAGAACTAGATGCAACAAAACATGATGGCCAACCTCCCTCCAAAAAGGGTACAAGTTCTACAACGTCAGGTTCTAAATCTTTTTTCCAAGAAAAGAGCGCAAGCAGGAACAGCCCTAAAAGTCTTGGAGACCATGGCAGCAGCAGTAACCTTGATCCCATTAGCACATATGTGCATGAGAATTCTCCAGTGGTTGCTATCCACTCAGTGGCTAATGCAGCAACTATCTATGTCTCACAAGATTTTGATAAAGGAATTTTGCAAAAAAGATCTTCATTAGTGGATTTACTCCACTCATGTGACGCTAGGTCAACCCTTTGTACTTCCCCAGCCATTAGCCACAGTGACCATGGACGCTTCTCAGATAGGGTGGACGGGCATTATCTGGGAAAGACCGTCCAAGGCACTTGGCAGGATCACAGAGCCCATTTGCACATCAATGTCCTAGAGATGAGAGTGGTGCTTCTGGCATTGCAAGCATTCCAGGACTGTCTTCTGCTAGGAATTATTGCAATACAGACAGACAACATGTCAGTGGTATGGTACATAAACAAACAAGGAGGAACCAGATCTTACCTCCCTTTGCCAGGAGGCCCTGAGGGTATGGCAGTTGGTGACCTCCTCCTAACCCTTTCTGATAGCAGTGCAGGCCCCGGGGAAATCCGTCGTGATAGCAGACAGACTCAGCAGAGTGATTCTGATGGCTCACGAGTGGTCTCTGAAATAAAAATCAGTGAAAAAGGTTTTTTGCAAATGGGGCTAGCCTTGCTGCGATCTTTTTTCCACATCCATGAATGACAAATACAGCAGCTACTTTTCCCTTATCCCCCCTCTGGGGAGTCACCAAGGAATACACTTGTACATGATTGGCCCTCGGGTCTCCTCTACACCTTTCTTCCCTTTCCATTGATACCCAAAGTTCTTCAGAAAGCCAATTATTTGGGAAGGGACTTGATACTCATTGCCCAAACTGGCCTCGTCAAATCTGGTTCTCCTTCCTGTGGCCTCGTCTTTGGGAGGAGCCTTGGATTTTGGACCCAGTTCCAGACCTCCTGACTCGTGCATCAGGAATACTCCATCCCTCTCTCCAGTCTTTCAAGTTAACAGCTTAATTGCTCCGATTCCAACCATAGCCAGGCTCCCTAACCTTTCTTTTTTAGTAAAACAAATCCTTATTTCTTCTCATATGGCTTCAGTGAGAAAGATATATACAAGCAAATGGAAAAGATTTTTTTCATGGTCTTCAAATAATCACATTGATCCCTTTTCTGCTCCAGTAGCTTCCATTCTAGAATTCCTGGCAAAACTATTCAATGAAGTGGCAGCCACAGCTACTGTTCGAGTTCAGTTAGCTGCAATATCCAGTTTCCATTTAGGTGAACCAGGCCTCAATATTATGTCACACAGAATATGCAAAGCCCTTTCTAAAAGGTACCTTTTCATTAAGTCCACCTATTAGAGATCCTCCAGCACCATGGGACTTAAATTTTGATTTACCCCATTTAGTTTTTCCCCTGTTTGAGCCAGCATCGTCCTGCGATTTCAAATTTTTGTCTTAGAAAACTATTCTTTTGATAGCTATTACTTCTGCTAGAAGGGTGTCAGAACTGCAAGCCTTGTCAATAATGCCCCCCTAAATGATCTTCCACAGGGACAGGTATCCTTATGAACAAACCCCTCCTTTTTACCCCAGATTTGTTCAGAATCTAATTTAAACTAATCCATAGAACTACCAGTGTTTTTCCCTAAATATGAAAATAAGGCAGAATACGTGCTGCAACAACTGGATGTACATAGGCAGTTACACTTCTACTTACATAGGACAGAGGACTTCAGAAAATCTGACCAACTCTTTGTATCCGTTTCAGATTCAAGGAAAGGTGCCCCAGTTTCTAAAGTGACACTTTCAAAATGGCTCTCAGATTGTATAACCTTCGTTTACAAATCTCAAAACAAAGATCTTTCCCATAAAATAAAAGGTCATTCTACAAGGGCAATTGCAGCCTCTTCCACTTTTCAGGCTAGATTGCCCATTGATACCATCTGTGCTGCAGCAACATGGGCAAGGCGACATACCTTTATCACTCATTACAAAGTTGGTTTGGCCTCCAGGAACAGGGCCTCCTTTGGTTCCGTAGTTCTGAAGAATATGCTCCCTTTACCCACCCGAGAAAGATGTTGCTAGGGACACTGTCCCAACCTGCAAAGAATGAAGGCAAAATAGGACAACAGCATATAAAGAAGTTATGTACTCACCATAACATTCCATGTGTATTGTCCATGTCGCTTTCATCCTTACATCCCACCCTCCTTCCCCCAGCCTTTTGCTCCTGGAAGACAGAGTTGCTAAAGTTGGATACTAGTGTTCTCTGGGCTTCCTGATTGCTCTATTAAGTATTAAGCTATCATTATTTTTGAATTACTTTGTATAGTTGCAAACAAGATCTGGGGATCTCTCCTCTTGCATTATGGGGTAGGGGATAGCCATGAGCTAGTGAATGACCTCGAGCTGGTGTATAAGGCCGAGTTAGATCTGAGGATCGGATCCGAACCCAACCTGGAAAGAATGAAGGTGAGATGGGACAACACATATGGAATGTTATGGTGAGTACATAACTTTTTTTTTTTTTTTGTCACATTCCCATAGCCTCAGGCTACAGGAAATTTCTAAGGTTCTGTGTTTCTGACTCAAGTTATCAATTCTCTGCATTACCTTTTGGATTATCTACAGCTCTAAGGGTGTTCACAAGATGGCTAACCTCACTCATAGCTCATTGCAAACTGAATGGCACTCGCATATTTCCTTATCTGGACAAGTTCCTTATCTTTGTAGAGTCTTTATTTTGTCTTTTCTGACCAGTCTGAGCATCCAGATAAATGTTTCAAAAGTCCTCATTGACTCCATCTCTCAGGATTGTGTTTCTCAGTTTTCTTCCCGATACCGGTCTTCCAAAGGCTTTTCTGACACAAGAGAATGTAAATTTTTATCTGGAATCTTTGATGAGCTTCTCCAGTCAGTTTCAGACTTCAGCAAAAGAATTTTCAAAGGATCCTAAGGTTCATGGCTTCCATCATGATTCCCCTAGCCAGTTTACACATGGGAAAGATGCATTGGTTTCTATAAAGAAATAAATAGACCCAGCATTTGCACACTGTGGAGCATCAAATTGTATACTCGGGCATTTTAAAAGTGGAACTGCATTGGTGGAGACAAATTCAACTGAATCCAGGTCTTCCTTACTCCTACCAGATCCCAAACCAACCTCTCACCACAGATGCTTCAGATTTTGCATAGGGGATAGTTTCCATGGTGGTAAAGACACAAGGCCTGTGGAATCATTCATACAGACAACAGCATATCAGTATAAAAGAGATGGCTGTGATCCGTGTCTTAAAATCTTTTTATCACCTGTAGTCACCAAGATCTCTTCAACTGATTACAGACCATACCACAGTCCTGTGGTACATAAACAAGCAGGGCGGTCCAAGGCCATACCCCCTATGTAGGCTGGCTGTGATAACGTAGGAGGTAGCTCTTGAACATTCCTTAACTCTCCATCTTGCATTCCATTAGAGCAAAACATAGTGGCAGACAAGCTGAACAGGACCAGGACAGATCCTCATGAATGGAAATTGAATGAGGGGGTCTTCCATGAAATTGATCTAGTTGCGGGAATCACTCAAATAGATCTGTTTGCCTCCTTACAAAATAAAAAATTTTACTCCAGGGCTCCCTGCATGCAAGCCTGGAAAACAAAAGCATTTTCATGTCCTTGGACAGGAGTATTCCTTTCTCTTTTTCACCATTTCCACTGATGTCCAGGGTAATTCAGAAGATTTAGGAGGACTTGGCAAAAATCATCATGTGAATTGCTTTTAGTCCATGTAACACATACCTCTCAAGTGTACCTCATTACGAGAACGTACCTCATTTGGGGTCTTAAAAAGTTCATGTTCTTTAAAGTTTCTCAATGTTCCACATTGAAATACTCTTGTCACACGTTCAGTGTCAGGAACTTTTTTTAAGTGAAATCCATGGTAAATAGAAATGAATCATATTAATTCATTAAAAGATCTTCTTTATAAGTAAAACCAGCATATTTTAACCATCCTTTAGTCCTCCTAGTTGAAGTTGTTAGTAAGCCATTAGTATGTGTTTCACATTTTGCCCATTTGTTCCACATTATGAGGGCTAGTGTTCCTCATTTTGGAGATGGAAGGTTGAGAGCTATGATGTAACATGTGATGTTAAGTTGTCTATCTCGCCTTCATTCTTGCTGGTTGGGGTTGGAGCTGATCCTCTGCCATCGGCCATCTTCAATAGCTCGAGAGCTGTTTACTGGCTCAAGGCTACCCCTTATCCCATGATGCCTAGTGATAGCTACCCAGATCTTGTTTGCCACTTCAGCTGCGAGATGTCGTTTTTCTTTTTTTTTCAAAACAGGTTTATTGTTTTAACATATAAGAGAAATATAACAATTTTATACAAGTAATTAAAAATAGGTATTATTATAATATTCAACAAAACAACTAAAGTATTTACAAAGACATCCACTACAATCAGATCAATTAATTAAACTAAAATACCATGCTATTGAAATTAAAAATTTTTTAACAAATTTTGTAAATTATCCCATACAATAAAATAAGATGTTTTTCTATTTGTTCTAGTCCTAATTGTGTTTATTTCCATATGGCGCACTATATTCATAACATTTTTAAATTCATTGAACGAAGGAGGTGTATCTGAAATCCAATTTCTAGTTATTATTTTCCTAGCCACTGCTAGAATAGACCATAACAAGGGAAGCTTAACCTTTTTAACACTTTGAGGTACAGGTGTGTTGAATAACATAAGAGATTTAGAAATAATGAAATTATCTGTAAAAAGAGCCTGCAAAAATTCATTAATTGACTTCCAGTATTCTTTCAATTTTATACAGTCATAGAGATGTCGTTTTTCTGGCTCAAGCTTGTATAGAATTTTGTGTGTAAATTCTTACTAGAATTTAACCCTTCTTATTATTAGCGATAGTGTTTTTACTGTGGTAGATAATTGTTTATTCTGTACTATCCCTTCTTTTGTAGAACTCGTTTAACTTAGAGAGTTCTCCCCCACCCCTCCCCCTGGTTAGCCGTTTAACTTAGAGGCTTTCCTACTGCTTTTTCTTATAGGCTAGCTGTTTAAATTAGAGGCTTTCCTATTACCTTCTTAAAAAAGAAAAAAAAAAAAAAAAAACTTTTATCTATATCCTTTCTAGGTAGTACTTGTGTGCCTTTTCAGTAGGTGTGTTTTTTGTTCTTGTAGAACTGAAAATTGCTCTTTTTATTGTTGGTTAAATTGGTTGGTTTTCTTTCTCCAGTACATTATGTTTAAGAAGTGTGACTCATGCTGTCAGAAAATGTCTCTGACAGATGGTCACACGTTTTGCATCTATTGTTTAGGCACTGTGCATCTGCAGGACTCTTGTTCTATTTGCCATGCCTTTAGTCCAAGAGTCTTGCAGGAGCGTAAGAATGAGTTGATTATTAGGAGTCTGTTAAAACCCCAGGATTCACTGGCCAAGAGTTCACAGCCAGTGAAATCCCGTAAATCCACTAAGCTGTCGGCTCCAATTTCGGAGCTGACTTCGGTACAAGATTTACCTTCTACGTCGGTTCTGGCTGGCACTGACAAGACAATCTCCCCATCGGCTCCATCAGCGGCTTCGGAGCCGTCGCAGAGCCACAAGAGGCTGAGATCCCCTTCCTTAGAGTCGATGCATTTGGCTCCTCGGTCTCCTTTACTTCAGAGCGAGCATAGTCACCGATTCTCTCACTCCTCTCGATCCTCTAGGCTGTCCGATCATGATGTGGAGAGAGTAGTCCGTAGGTTGCTAAAGTCGCAGGCACTAGCTAAATTGTTGTCCAGCCCTCCTCAACAGGTATCGGCTCCATCCACTTCTCTTGATGTTCCTCCTCCAACTCCAATGAGTTCGGAGCCGGAGTTCGTTGGGGTTCGAGTAGTGGAACCGTCGGCTCCGATAACTCTATCTCCTTCGGTTCTGATGTCGGCTCCGATTCCCTCGGTGGTACCTTCCATCGAGGGATCTGGGTGCTGTGGCTCCCTCATCGGCTCCGAGGGGGCGAGTGGCATCGGACCCTTGTCCAACCCCATTCTCCCTCTCGGAGCTTCGGCTCAGGTGAGCTCGGCTCCAACATCGGCCTCGGAGCCATCCCCCTCAGTGCAGAGAAAGATTCCTATTTCTTCGAACTGGAGCTTTCTCTGCATCATGGCAGGAACGCCTTTGATGTCATGCGGAGTGTGCTGTCCTTTGAGTCAGCTCCACTTTCAGCCCCACCGGCTCTATCCCCTGTAGTGCCTGTGCCAACCTCTGCTCCTCCTCCAGACCCTAAGCGTAGGGAACCGATGCTCCAGGACACCCCATTGGGTGTTTCCTCCTCTTCCAAGGCCTCTCCTGATCACTCAGAGGAGCCCCCTCGGAAGAAAAAGGGTAAGAGTAAGCACACTGACTCCCTCGAGTCTGTCACTTCTGATATAGAATTAGATGATTCGGAAGGGTCCCCGAGATCCCCCTCTGAAGATGTTTCCTTCTCGGACATCCTAGAAATGTTTAAGCGGAGGGGGAACTGGAATCCCCTAGCCCCCAACGAGGATGAGTCTGTATTTCTGGATGCTTTTGGTTCCTGACCTTCCACCTCCTGGGTTTCTCCGCCTTTTGATCCACTTATGGCAGTGGTGGCTCAAAAGGCTTGGTCAGCTCCAGATACAGTGGAACCAACTCCGAAGACCTGGTAAATTCATTACAGCACCCCAGGATAAGCAATTCCTTTCGAAAGGTGTTCCTGTTGATGCCATGGTGGTAGCAGCAGCCACCAAAAAAGAGTTAGCGGAGACCTCTTCGTCTGTCCATCCCCCTAACAAGGAGTCTAAGACGATGGACAGATACGAGAAGCGAATGTTCGCTTCAGCGACCTTCTCTATGAGGTCACTGAACTACCTATGTCATTTTACCCGACTTCAAAGGGATCTCCTTAAAGAGCTCGGAGATGCCCTTCAAGATCCAACAGCTGAGGGAGCACAAGCCAAAGTAGCTTCCCAGCTAGCGACACTTAATTCTGTTGTTAACTCCTCCATGAGGCTTCATTTCCTATGCAGCCGATGGGGCGAATAGAGCCACAGGTATGGGTGTGGCCCTTAGGAGGCATGCGTGGATGCAGCTGTGTAACTTTGCGGAACCCTTTTGAGCGTCCTTCACCAACATTCCCTTTGATGGTTCCTTTCTTTTTGGACCACAGGTGAAAGACACTTTGACTAGGTGTGAGCAAGAAGGCAAGACTCTCTCTGCCATGGGAGTCTGTTTTTCCACTCCCTCTAGACCTTACCCCAAGGGTCAGAAGAGTGGGAAGATGTGGTTCCGTAAATCTCAGGGAGCCTTGCCTGACACACGTAGTGATTTTTTCCTCCAGAGGCAGAGGGGGAAACAACAATAATAGACGCCACCCTCATGGCGGAGGGGGTCTGCAGAACCAGGGCAACAGAGAAACTTTCTCTGATAAGCCCTTCCAGCATCCCTGAAGGGTTGCCCGGCTGCTCACCTCTGGACGCAATCGGGGGAAGACTTTCACTGTACCCAAAAGCCTGGCAAAGTTTAACACAAGACAAATGGGTACGGTCCATTATATCTGGCGGTTACAAAATTCCCTTCCATCAACCCCCCCCTACAGTCAAGGAAGACCCTTCCAGATGTTCCACCCAATCTGAAGGAGCAAGCAGTAATAGAAGTTTCAAAACTGCTAGAAAAAAGAGCCATCCAGGAAGTCCCGGCAGACCAGCACGGATCCGTAACTTACTCAAGGTTCTTTTTAGTACCAAAAAAGACAGGGGACTGGAGACCAATTCTGGATCTCAGCAGACTAAACAGGTCTGTACAAAGAACAAAGTTTCGGATGGTCACTCTACAGTCCATTCTACCCTTTCTGGGTCAGGACAGTTGGATGTGCTCGATAGATCTTCAGGACGTGTACTACCATATCAAGATGGACAGGCACTCCAGGAGATATCTTCGCTTCCAGCTGGGGGCCAGTCATTATCAGTTCAGAGCTCTGCCCTTTGGTCTCACCACAGCCTCCAGGGTGTTCACCAAATGTATGGCAGTGGTCACGGCTCACCTGAGATGTCAAGGATTCCAGGTGTTTCCATATCTAGATGACTGGCTCCTCACTGCTACCACCAGGCATCAACTCCTGCAAACGCGGGACTACACAATCACAATCTGCTCCCAGTTAGGCATTACAATAAATTCTGAAAAATCTGCCTTGTTGCCCTGTCAATCTATCACTTACTTAGGAGCAGACTTAGACAGAAGGGATATGTTTGCAAGGCTACCACTAGAAAGGGTGTCCGCAATTCGTCAGCAAGTACAGATTCTGATGCAGAGCAAAAGGATCTGAGTCAGGTACGTCCTTCAAACTCTGGGTTCCATGGCAGCAGCCATTCTTCTAATCCCATTAGCGCGCTTTCATATGAGAATTCTTCAGTGGCTTCTGTTCACGCAGTGGTCTTTCCAAGAGCTACCCATGACTCACATGATCCTGATCACGGATGCATGCAAAAGACATCTTTCGTGGTGGATGGTCTCCCCACTAATTACTCAGGGCAGACCTTTTTCAACCCCCAAGAAGCACTCAGACTTTGGCAGTGGGCGATTTCCTCCCAACATTTTCTGATTGCGACGCACATCCCTAGGAGATCCAACATCATAGTGGACAGGCTCAACAGAGCTATCCTCATGCCTCACGAGTGGTCTCTGAATCAGGAAGTTGCGGATCTTATTTTCCGCAAATGGGGACAGCCTTGCTGCAATCTTTTTGCCACCCCCTTCAACAGCAAATGCAGCAACTACTTCTCCCTTCTACAACTTCCAGGTCACATACGCAGAGACGCTCTAGTCCACGATTGGCCTCAGGGACTTCTTTATGCTTTTCCTCTGTTTCCCCTGATACCGAAACTCATACAGAAAGCAAAATTGTTCGGTTGCAAAATGATCCTCATTGCCCCCATCTGGCCTCAACAGATATGGTTCCCGTTCCTGCACCATTACCTTCTCGATCAACCCTGGACTCTGGACCCAATTCCAGATTTCCTGATTCATCAATCAGGTTTGTTGCATCAATCCCTCCAAACTCTCCAGCTCACAGCTTAGTTGCTCCACTTCCAACCTTAGCCAGGCTTCCCAGCATTTCCCCAGCAGTACATGAGATTATCGTCTCCTCTCACAAGTCTACAAAGAGAAAAACTTATGCTAGCAAATGAAAACGTTTTTCTTGTTGGGCAGAGGCTAGGAATGTGGATCCCTTTTCAGCCCTAGTCCACAAAATTCTGGAATTCCTAGCACAACTGTTTCACTCCGGGTCCGCTTCCGCTGTGATCAGGGTACAATTAGCGACCATTTCTAACTTTCATGTTGGTTTGTCAAATTCTAACATTATGTCTCATAAGCTCTGTAAAGCTTTTTTGAGAGGGACAACTCTTAGGCCTCCAGTGAGAGATCCCCCTCCTCCTTGGGACCTTAATTTAGTCCTAACTTCCTTAATTCTGCCCCCTTTTGAACCTGCAACATCCTGCTCCATCAAGTTTCTATCTTGGAAGACACTCTTTCTGGTAGCTATTACTTCATCCAGACGCGTCTCCGAACTTCAGGCACTATGTGTTCGTCCTCCCTACTTGGTTTTTCATAAGGACAGGGTTGCTCTGCAGACTAATCCTTCATTTCTTCCTAAAGTCTGCTCAGAAAATAATTTAAACCAATCTATAGATCTTCCTGTGTTTTTCCCTAATCATACCAACAAGGCAGAGTACAAACTACACCAATTGGACGTTCATAGACAATTGCATTTTTACCTGCACAGAAATAAAGAAATAAGGAAGTCGGACCAATTATTCCTTTCTTATGCCTTAGGCAAACAAGGTCTCCCAGTTTCCAAGGTAACCTTGTCTAGATGGTTGTCACACACTATTACTTTCATTTATCAGTTAAGGAACAAAGAGGTACCTATTAAACCGAAAGGTCATTCTACTAGGGCCTTGTCCACCTCTGTTGCCTTCCAGTCTAGGTTGCCCATGGATTCTATCTGTGCAGCTGCCACGTGGGCAAACCCTCATACCTTTATTTCTCATTACAAGCTGGATATGGTCTCCAGGAGCAGAGCTGACTTTGGTTCCACTGTTCTGAAGAGTCTGTTTCACTGAGCCACCCAGGATATTAGGTGCTAGGGATGCTGTCCCAACCAGCAAGTATGAAGGCAAGATAGACAACTTAACGTAAAGAAGTTATGTACCTACCATAACATTCCATGTTAGTTGTCTTCATCTCGCCTTCTTTCTTGCGTCCCACCCTCCGTCCTCCTGTCCTAGTGGAACAAGAGGAGTTCCTGTTTCACTGGCTGCATGTTCTCTTATTTTTCCTCTATTGACTTAGAGAATATGGCAGGTATAGTCAATCTATTTTTTGGACTGGTTTATTCTCTTGCTATGTCTGGAGTTAGCTATTTCAAACGAGATCAGGGTAGCTATCGCTAGGCATCATGGGATAAGGGGTAGCCTCGAGCCAGTAAACAGCTCTCGAGCTATTGAAGATGGCTGAGTCAGAACTGAGGATCAGCTCCGATCCCAAATAGCAAGAAAGAAGGTGAGATGAAGACAACTAGCATGGAACATTATGGTAGGTACATAACTTCTTCAATTCCCTTCTAATGGAATTGGCCATGGGCAGTTATCACAAGCTTCATCAGGCACTGGATCTATTCACACAAGACAGGGGAGTTTAATACACCCCCAGTCTCAGTCAACTTCAATTGACTGACTGGGTGATTTAATTTTAATACCATTTAGGCACTTATTTCTGTAGGACATGAAAAGGTACTAAAGGAGGCAAGAAAACCTGCTACTAGAAAATCATATATTAAATAACTGAAAGCAATTTTCTAGTTGGTGCCTATAATCAAGCTCATCCAGGATTTTTGTTATCACTGGTGCTCAAATATTTGTACAAGTTACTTTCCTCTGCCCTGTCTTATTTCTCTATAAAGGTTCATCTTATGATCATTTCAGCATGTCTGCCCATGGACCCTTATCTTTCTTTTCTGTTCATGATAAAACAGTTTCTGAAAGGAGGTTTACGCCTGAGACCTCCTTGTGAACAGGTTGTTCTACTTTGAGATCTTAGCTTTGTGCTAGAGAAAGTGACTGTGTCATCTTTTGAACCTGCTTATCAAGCTTGACTTGGAAAACTGCATTTACTATTTCTATGCCGTCTGCATAAAGAATATCTGGGTTGCAATCTCTCATGGTGGATGAACCTTACGTTATATTCCTCAGAGATTGGGCCACATTAAGAACATACCATTCTTTTATGCCCAAAGTGGTTTCAGAGTTTAATTTGAATCAAAGCATCAATCTCCCAGTTTTCTAATCAGAACCTAAAAAATAGGGAGAGAGGATTCCGTATACTCTGGACATGCATAGGTAGCTTAGCTAATCTCTTGACAGAATTCACCCCTGTAGAACAGCTGTTCAGGTATGTATTTATTATCAGGGGACAAAGAAAGGATGTCTTGTTTCTAAACAAGCAGTTTCCAGGTGGTTGTTGTCACCTGTTGCTTTTTGTTATTCCTACTATGGCAAATCCATTCCAGACAATAACAGGGAACAATCTACTAGATCCTTGTCTTGTTTGATGGCATAGTGGAAAAAAAGGTGGTCTCTAGAAGCATTTTAGAAGTAGCTGTATTGTCCTGCGTACATAGATTCACAGAACATTGCAAACTGGATTCCTTTTTAAGGTCCAGGGTGAGATTTTCTGGGACCATTATCCAGCGACTGATTGATCCATATCCTTTCTGCTTCCAGTTTGGATAGAATTTAGTAGTCAACCAGTAAAGTTTAAGGACTTCCAAGATGGCTGCACCAGTTTGGATAGAATTTAGTAGTCAACCAGTAAAGTTTAAGGACTTCCAAGATGGCTGCACACTGATCAGCAGCTTAATTTTCACTCTCCCAGCATGGAAGAAGAAACTGAGAAACAAATAAAAGGTAGTCGTTCTGCCAGCTTGATTGAAATTCAGTTACTGGCTAGTGAGTACACTGCCTTGATGCCAGCAAAGACAAAATTTAGAAAACCTGAAGGAAAATCAGCTAGAAACAGTGACTGGGAAGAATCCTGCAGCTGTTTGGTAAAAAGCAGTAAAAGATTCAGCATTGTTTTGTACAAAAGATAGCTTCCAATAATTTAAAGAAAAAATAAATTGGATGCAATCAGAGCTGATAAAAATAAGTAAAACATTGAAGGGGTATATCAACTCAAATAACAAAAGGCTGAAAACAGTAGAAGAAGCTTTAACTAGCTATTCAAGTGAACTGATGAAACTGCAAAAATCAGAGGGTGAAATAAAGAAAATGCTGGCTGAGTATGATACTTCTCAGGAAGAGCAGTTTCAAAAAGTTATAGAGTTAGAAGACAGAGCACACTGAAAAACCTGAAACTTTCTGATGTACTAGAGAAAAATTGGAAGGGGCACTTCAAGCGTATACTCCAAACCTGGCCAAGACTTGTGTTAGTAAGCAATCATACCAGCAGAAAGAGTTGATCCTGACAAATCTGTTGTATAAAGGAATAGTTTTACAAATTGGAGACAGTAAAGTGTTTATGGAAAATGATTATTCACTCTACACCAGGTAGAAGATAGGCAAATTTATCCCAGCAATTAGGGAATGTAAAGAGGCAGGTGTAAAATTCAAGTCGCTGTATCCAGTCATCAGAATATTTTCTTCCTGGAGGATCAAAGACATTTTTTGATGCAGAGCAAGCAAAGAAGGAAATGCAAAAGTTTCATCAGCAAAAAGTGAGCCACCAAACAGAAGGGGACTCTGCTTCTTATTGTTCTGACAATAAAGCTCATAGAGAGACTTTACCAGTGAAACTCAGTCCATTGTTTCAAAGGAAAATGCTTGAGAGACAAAAAAAGCACAGGAATTGACTAAAATAATGGGGAATATCTTGGACTTGAACCAGAGTCTGGTGTTGGGAGATGGAGATGAACAAGAAGATGATCAGTAACACTAAAATTAGTGAATGAATGTGAGATTATAAAGCATCGGTTACATTTTTGAAATATGGCTTTGGAAGAAAATACAGCTGAAAACAATCAGACTTTTGTTGACTCTGTTAAGCTTGTAGTTGGACTGTATGGTATATAAAAGACTCTGTCAGTAATGTTTAGAAGGTCACTGAAAGGGAAAAAGTAAGTGTTGAGTAAAACAGTTTTTTATTTTATAGTATTTTTATAAAATATTTAATTATAGAAACTGCACCTCATAGAGTAAAGCAGTTTTGTGTAGTATGTAGTCAAGCATTTTTTAAATATGGGGGTGATAGTGTATCTTTTCAGTGATTATTGTATGTATGCTATAAATATATTAAAGTAAACAAGTTCTGTTTTATAGTTTTAAGAAACGCAGACTTTACAGTGTAAAAAAAAAAAGAAAGAAGAAAAAGGCTGGACAGGCTTACTCTAAACACAAGTGTTTTCTGTAAGCAGGTAGATGTGAAAAAGACAAAATGGTGACTGCTGTGAGAAGTCTTAAGTTTCTGGCATATGCAGTGATTTTAGCTTTTTTTCCTAGTGGTTGTCAAGAGGTTTGCAGCTGAAGGCAGTTTTACATTCTGTTTTGTTCTGCATGAAATTTACAAAAATTCTTGCATGCATCTGCAGAGTTGTTAGCTGCCTTTTTTCTCATTGTCGACTATGTTTCCATGAACACAAGCTGTCTGCAAGTGCAAGCAATTAATCTTTAAGAGTTCTGCTCATTGTTTGCTAATGGATGTGCAAAATGCTAAAGGTACAAAGGTAAGAAGTTCAGTAAAAAATAAAGTTTGAAATTATTGAAAACAAATAAGAGATAACAGCTTCCCTAGCAGCCTTAGTACTTCAGTGCATTTAGTAGAACAACGTATAATTGATTGTGTTAAAATATAGTGCACTTTTTCTTGAGACCAGAAGTTTAATGTTTTCTGAAAACATAGAAGCTGTTTTTCACATCTGGGAAGGGAATAGAGATAAGAAAAGAACAAAGAGCAATTGGTGTAAGTGGGAGCACGGGCTGTAATATGTGCTTTAGCATGGGCAACCATAATTTTAGGTTGAGTAATGCATGTGGGAGCAACTGAAAAAACGGGGCAATTGTTCCTTTCTGGAGAGTTATTCATAAAGATG